>NC_135766.1:533610-624605 GCF_052425735.1 Oculina patagonica | reverse complement strand
AATCGCTAACATTAGTAGCCGCAAACAGTAGTCCCCTTAAGGAATATAAAACGAAAGGTACATTAATACCCGAGGCTATTTTGAGCTCGGATTTTTAAAGATTGTCAAACTGAGACAAACTTCTTGACCCACAATATTTCACAACTTACAAAAGTGTTTCGTGAAGTACTTCGTTCTTTGCGAGTCCCAGGGATACCCAGGCCTCCTGCTATGCACATCTGCAATAGAACAATGCCATAACATTAGCAATAGACTGTTAAAAGTCCTGTTATTTTTGCGCTTGGTCGTCCTGGCATTCAAGCTTTAAAATCTTGGCGAGTGTAATATAAGAAGAAGACAAACCTACACTAGGTGCAGTGTTTACTACGGTCAAACGGCTCAGGTAGTTTTTCTTTCTATTTTCGGGAAATTTCGCTTATATTAACCCTTTCAGTGCTGAATTTCTCCAAAAACTGGGTTTTATTCTACCGTTAAACTGAATTTTTGATGGTACGATCCTGAATTTCCCTTAACTTCCACAATGCAGCAAGATTTTGAGGAAGATTCCATTAAAAATTGTACAAAAATGTACTTTGGTGCATGCGCATAAGCCAAAATTTGGACTTTTTTTTTTTTTTTTGCGAAATTGTTTCCATTTTTTTTCTTACTCCTTTTCCTTTCGTTTCTCTTGGCTTTGTTATTTCCACTACTTTCTACTGTATCCATCCTTCCTTTAGACCAAAAAAGTTTTGATAAAAACATTGGTAAACCCTGTCAAGAGGACCTCGATCTTTTACAGGTGTTTTGGCCTTTTTAAGCACCGATTTTGCACTAAAAAGTGATTAACTTTTTCTCGATTAGCTCTGTTAGGATGCGACCGATACGCAAAATGAATAGTTCTTTGAAAAGGTCAAACCTAGCTCTATCAGATGCTTATCACCAAAATCTGCTGACTTTTAAATTAATGACGTCACAAGTGGTTCATTGACTGCTCCTCCAAATGTCGACAAAAGTCGACTTTAGCACTGAAAGAGTTAAAGAGCAAGTATGAGCAAGAAGAGGTAACTGACTGTTGCTTAGTGTAAATATATTTCCATTCCCTCAAATAAGCTAGTATTTCTTCATTTTAAACGTTTCGCAACCGAACCGAGTGCTTTGACAAATGGCGCCGACATGCCCGTATTTACCTGTTTTCAAATACATAGAACTTTTTTAGTAAAGCTCAAAAAAATTTAGTAAACCATCAGAATTCCGGTCAAGTATCAATCTTTGAACAGTGAAAATTAAAACCTTATCTTTAAAGTACTTCAGTTTCTTGTTTTTTACATATTTCTATCGTTTGACCGCGGTCGAGGTGCAGTGATGGGGAACCGGAAGGTACACCAAGATTAGTACGGAAGTTCTTATTATTCTCAATCTATCAAAAAATAGTTTTATAGACTTGTGAGTTCGTCATGACTTGATTTAATGGCAAGATGCCACAGAAAGTTTAAAACAATTCTCTCACGTCTTTTGCTTCTGTAGCAAAGAAAACCAAAGTGTGACATAGCATTTTTAGTCAACATTGATTACATTACAACTATTATCGGGAAAATGATGCTTTTATGATCCTTTGTTGTTACACTAAGTGTGAATATGTTTCAGTACGTGTCGCGTGGATTATCAAACATAGTTCCGCAGGATTTACGTAGGCAAACGCTCGTAACTGTGAAATTGTGGTTATGTTGCAATTAAGTTGTTTATCCAAAAGGAAACTCCGTGTATACTTTGTAATTTCTATCACGTATTCGTTAGCATAAGAACATAAAAAAAAATGCATTTTATTATTTTCCTCCATCGTTCAACAGTGGTTCAAAACGCACAGAAACTAGACAAGTTCGCCTGGACGCATTTTCCTGTACCAAAGAGAAGCCCGAGTACACACAGCTATGCGTCTAGTTAGTATTTGCAAGAGAAGTGCACTTTACTTGAAGTCCTTCTCAAATGCTTAATATGCAAACCGAATTTAGAAGCAGTTATTGGACTGGTTCTGGTTTGAAATAGAGTATCGAATTTTGGGTGAGCTCTGAAATAGGGAAGGGAATATCACATATTTTGGTCTAAAAGGTTTTAATTGGGCATTGGACAATTTTGCGTTTGGATGGTTATATTTAGAAGAAAGACAAAATTGCGTGACGACATGAATTGGATAGACATTTGAGTACAACTGTACTTGACAACTAAAATCGCAGAATGTTCTTATGGTAACCATGGAATGAAACAAGGAGTTTTAGGAAAAGAGTGATTAGAAACGTGGATTTATCCTATCAACAGTTTTGATGTTCAATGTAGCTTTGGCACAGGAAAATGCGTCCAGACAAACTTGTCTAGTTTCTGTGCGATTTGAACGACGAAGGAAAATAATAAACTGCATATTTTTTATGCTCTTATGCGGGGGACAAACACGTTCATAACCTTAACAGTTTGCGAAAAAATATCGACTGACAATTTTAAATAGATGGAGCATCATAAGTTAAAATAGCAAAATCGATCCTCATATTTGAGCGTTTAAGTAATCTCAACTAGAAGCAAAGAATGGTGGCATGTGTGGTGCACTCAGGCAGTGTAAAATTGTCAACAGATGGCAACCCAAATTTGCATTTCAAATCACGCAAAATACATCCTGCGTGAAATCGTTGAACTCGCGCTGTAAAACTCGGCGATTAAGCAACAGCTCTTCCCCAAGTTAACTTCAAAATATGATGCTCTTTCACTTTGCTGGATTTAACAAAACAATAAGCGTGCCATTTTCCATTTTTGTTCGATTTTAAACGTGTAAATCCGTTTTGGTAACGATTTATAAAACCCGATACGCGACAAACAAATTTGAAATATATTAAATCCCTACTTCAACGAAGGACATGCCTTGCTATTACCTTGGGAAACAGATTGAGTTTGAAAACAACAAAAGTGATAATTGAAAATCAATTACTTTGTCCACTTTAAACATTGATATGCAACACGCTTACGCATATAAATATTACACTCACCCAGACACCGATCCAAATCCCAAAACCTACATAACCAGTCCAGAAGTAGGCCACAACCGCGTCTGCAATTCCGAAACAGACGAGTAGAAACCCGACAATGATGTGTACGATGGAAAGAACCCTCGCCATGTTGGCAGCCTTTGATGAATCGTCCGCCATGTTTGATAGCGTTTGTATCCAAACAAAAGCGCTTCGATCGAACCACACGTACACCGCACCACTTGAACAGACATACGTCATCAACTATTTATAAAATTTGCATCACGCAAGAGAAGTTACTTAAGCTTAGAAGACTGAATTGAACAAAGTAGATCGATTTTTTGTCAATTGTGTTAGTAACCCGTTGAAATAGACGAGATTTCTATTTTCCCCCGTTTCTCAGGATAATGTAGCATTATGAGCTAATGACCTTATAGGGAACCTCTTATCTGAGACCTCTCAAACCCATAAGCAATTGACAAAATCCTAAGAGATTTATGATGGTACGCACGTGAACACCATTCTTCTTCTGCAGTAAATAAATGCATTATATTTCTGTCTTTGAACAGATTTAATTAAGTGGTCTTTTCTTTTCTTTTTTTAGTACGTACACTAGATACGCTCGGTACTTTCGGGACATTCGGAATAATAAGAACAATCGGAAACCTCGGTACGCTTGATTTTCTCAATACAGTAGGTACGCTAAATACACTCCATACAGTCGGTACACTCAGTACACTCGGTTATCTCGGCTCACACGGTACACTCGGTACACTCGGTTCACTCGGTACACTCGGTACACTCGCTACACTCGGTACACCCTCGGTACGCTCCGTACACTCGGTACACTCGGTACACTCTCGGCGCACTCGGTACCGCCGATACACTCGTTCTACTCGGTATGCTCGGTACCCTTGGTACTCTCCGTACACTCGGTACACTCGGTGCCCTCGGTACAGCTGGAACACTCGTTCCACTTGTTCTACTCGGTACACTCGGTACACTCGGTGCACTCGGTACAACTGGAACGCTCGTTCTACTCGGTATGCTCGGTACCTTTGGTACACTCGGTACACTCGGTACACTCGGTACACTCGGTACACTCGGTACACTCGGTACACTCGGTACACTCGGTACACTCGGTACACTCGGTACACTCGGTACACTCGGTGCACTCGGTACAGCTGGAACACTCGTTCCACTTGTTCTACTCGGGACACCTTGTACACTCGGTACACTCGGTACACTCGGTGCACTCGGTACACTCGGTACACTCGGTACACTCGGTACACTCGTTACACTCGTTACACTCGTTACACTCGTTACACTCGGTACACTCGGTACACTTAGTACACTCGGTACACTCGGTATAGCCGGTACACTCGGTCCAGTCGGTACGCTCGGAACGCTCGGTACACTCAGAACGCTCGGTTCGCTCGGTACGCTCGGTAAACTCGGCACACTCCCGGCACACTCGGTACAGCCGGTACACTCGTTCCAACCGGTAGGGTCGGTCCCCTCGGAACGCTTCTTACCCTCGGTACTCATGGTAGGAGATCGTCGAGTGAACGTGGGAAATGCATTTACTTGAAATGTAAATGCATCTGTTCATGCCTCATCAACTATCATCTCATAGTGGAGGCTCTCACAGGGGTTTTAAGGGAACACGTTCATTAACCTCTTAGGAACATGAAAATAGAAGAGATTTAGTAAGGCATATACATGCGAAAGAAATAATTATCAGTCGACGTCTCGGTATCATCTTTACGCCATTCTAAAGACTAAAATAAAATCAAATATGCAATGTCGTAAAAGAGTTTCTTAATTTGCGTAAAGCAAAAATTCTTGGATAAACTATCAACAATGGTGATATCCTGGTGTCATACGACGTAACTTCCTTGTTAACTAATGTGCCTTTGGTGGCGACATAGTTAATATAGGGAAATGGTTAGGAAGCCCGGCAAACATCAAAGGAGCAAACAAAGAGGCCAAGATTTATGTTGGACGGTCCACGACCCTGCACATCTTTTGTTTTGCGCTCATACACTATGCATGAATTACGTAATCTCAATGTTTTTATTGGTTAGTTAGATGAACACACGTAACCACCTATTATATTTTGTCAGGTTTTGTGCAGGGTCAACCCCCAAAATAGCGAACAAAAAAATACAACAAAGAACTTTGTCGGGATTCCTAACCATTTCCCTCTATTAACTATGGTGGCGACCATCCAGATATTGGCCGACAAGGCATTCACCGATGATTGGCTCAATAAGACCCATGAGCTGAACTTCTCCAGATCTCAGCTAGTCGAACTACTTCGAGCAGCAACCAACAATCAGGTCTTTCAGTTTGATGGGAATCTGTATGAACAGACGGATGGAGACGCAATGGGATCCCCTCTTAGGCCCTTACAACAAACACGTGCGCTCCAGCCGTCCGTGCAAAAGTTTTCTTCTATTTTTTTTTTTTTCTTTATGTAAATTAAGAAACTTTTTAACGACATTGCAAATTGAATTATAATTTTGTCTTGAGAATTGCGTCAAGTTAATGCAAAAACGTCGACTGACTACGATTATGGAAATGGAAACATTAAAAAATAAAACAAAAACTGGGAAGAAGGTAACAATGAAAACATCCGACTTTTCCCAAGCCTGGGCAAAAAACAAGTTACGTTTTTCTAGCTGTAAATGCGTTTCGTTGCCAGTTTGTCGAATATGTAATAAAACAATTTAGATGAGTATATACTCAAACATTAAAATTTAAAATGCGGTTGTTTCTGACCTTTAAAAATGTTTTGCCCGCGATGATTGGATGCTTAAACTCCAGATATCCTTTGCTATGCTTTTTGCAAATTGTTAACATTTCACGTCCGAGCATCTCACAAGGCACATTTAGCATAACGTTTTTGGCAAACGGCGAACCTGAGGAGGTCACGTGACCACCGCTTTGCCGTCACGTTTGCAGTTTGCGGTTCCGGAGCTCCAGCGGTAAGTGACTTACGGGAAGGTTTTTTGGCCGCTTTACGAAACCAACTCACGTTTGACACTTTTAGTAAGTATTTATATATAACTTAATTTTATGGATCCAAATGTCGTTTTTTGTAATAAAAAAAACATTGTTTTTGCATGATCTAAAACTTAGAAAACCGAGTGGCGAAAGAAGTTGAAAACAAAATGGCGGCTTGAAGTTCCTAAATAGTGCATGCAAAGAAGCACAGTTATGGAGTTCTTAAATCTAACTTTTATTTCAAGAATTAATTTAAAAAAAGTATACAACGCAGCAACTTTAATGAAACAGGAAATATTTTTGTTTTAGTTTTCTGTGACGTCCATCTGGTGTTTATGGTGTTTACCAGACTCCCGCCGAGCTTCCATGTACATCTCAAGTCTTTACTGGTACCTTATGAAAGACAATTCAACTGTCAGTTACTTTGAGCTGAAGTTAACAATTGCAGCACAAATTAGTGAAGGGATGAAGCTATAATGTACATTCTTAACGTCGTGTGCAGAAAGAAATATTTTATGAATTGAGGTCGTAGCTTCTATCGCCATCAAATGCTAGAGGACAGTACAACAGTTAGTACACTGAGAGTCTCTTAGAAGCCATTTATTCTATCATTTTACAAAAGAGAATTGCGTTAAAAGAAATAGTCTTTAACGTCACATATTTTTTGAGTTTGCAAGTCAATTGGGTACTAGTCCAGATGGAGCTTTCGAGTTTTCACTTGTTAAACAAACCTTGGAAGCTTTCCATTTGTGTAGGAAAAATTGAGAAACGTCCCAGCAACGGGATCACTTTTTTCAGCAAAGTTAACACAATGCTACAAGACGGTAGTGTAAATAACCCATAACAAAAACATCAAGAATCCCAGGCTTAGGTCCAGACCAGTTAAACAAGCCATACCTGTGCGTTTTGTTGCGTCATATAATGCCCCTGTTCGTATGATGGAGGCATCTCAGGTTGGTACCCTGTGGCAATAGCTCCAGCTGGAGCAGCTTGAACCAACTGCGGTTGATAACCCACCGCACTAGAAACAGGTACCATGACCATTTGAGGTTGGCCTCCCTGCGCTCCCGATGTGACAGTTTGGATGGTAACCATGCCACCACCTGCTTGCATTGGAATGGCCACAGGGTCACAACCAGGGGCCTGGGACATGGCGTAGCCAGGGTTTACAGTATACATAGCTTGCCCCTGAGAAAAGAAAAAAAGGCCAAAGAAATATGAGGCAAATGATCAACTATGCAAATATACAGATGTGTTGAATTTAAGGGGCTACGTCACGCAAATTTAGGCAATTTCGACACTGGCCGTCTGGTCATAGAATTAACCCCGAAACACAGAGGAGCCAAAAAGGGGAAAGGATGGGCAAAATTTGAGAAGATTAAAATGGATACACGGAACCAGGTCCAAATTCAAAAGAAAAGGGAGACTCATTAAGTCAGGCTATTGTGTTTTGCGTTGTTGAACAATGCTCTGACTTAATGAGTGCTTACTTTCCTTTCAATTTCGGACAATAAGTCTGAAACTCTGGATCCATGTATTGCGTTCGGGTAAACTTATAAAAAATTCGGACCGACTTTTTTCAAGTTTATCTCAGTCGGTAGGAAAGTGTCATTTGCAATGCTCTAAAATCATCTTTGTTTGTTATGTGGCCGTGATATTGCCATAAAATGACTTTTGTTCGACCAATTTGAAGTTGTGTAGCTCTTAATTAACCAAAAGAAATAGAATTGCCTAAAATACTGTGACGTAGACCCTTTTTAAGGAAATACTTGTTTCTGAGTTAATAGTAAACGTGTTCTCGTTTTACTATCAGTTGAGCCGCCATATACACGGGGAGCGGTGCAGCAGTAAGCACACTCACCTCCTACCAATGTGACCCGGAAACCTGAGTGATAATTATGTGGGTTGAGTTTGTTTTCTGCCCTCCCCAGAAACCAACACTTTTGTGGAAGTGCCACTGAAAATTCCCATTTATTTATTTATCTATTTTATTATTTTTAGGATTTATTTTTAATTATTTATTATTCATTATTTTTTATTCATTTAGTTACATTTCTCGAATTTGCTGAAGTTTAAGAAAACACATATGCACATGCGTGTACATCAATTGGTTGCAATTGATTTCCAACTAGAGAACTCACAATGACGTTATATAATTAGGTCATACATCAAAACAATATCCACAATTAAGATCGCTTTTGTGTCATTATATCAAGAACCGCGGATAAACAGTTTTCTCGAAAAAATGACTGCAAGGGATGATTGAATGATTGTTGGAAGTTTGGCATTCGAGAGTGAAACACTCAATTAAAATTGTTAAAAAAAATGAGGATCCCAGGGGTTTCAGGGAATAAGGTAACATGGGCATCAACTGTTTAGAAACGTAGATAAAAATCAAAAACGGAAACACGGTTACAAAGCATATTTATGGGAACAGGGAACATCATAATCGAAGGTAACAAGGGAACGTCGAAGCTCTCCACTTCCCACCCGCCCTTCCTGGGAGGTCCTGAAAAATCAGCAACGGGATGGCTTCTTCCCTTGCCATCGAGAAACTTCCGCTTGATTACCTTGGTAAGCTGCTCACCTGCTGTGGTAGATCACCATAGCAACACGTGCAAGGTTTCATCAAGCAAAGACACACGGCTGTCCAGATTCCAGTGACAATCTCAACAATGCCAAGAGTCAAAATTATGCCACTGAGAGCCATTTCTGCATCATAGGTGCTCCTCTTATATTCGTTTCGATATATGACAATGGCTAGGCTGTAGCAGATAATCATTATTCCGCCAAACACAGCCGAGGTGATGGAGAAACCCATAAATATACCAGCCTGAATGGAGTTCAAATAAGACAAACAAACATAGTGAGTTAAAACGAGCCTTTTATGTGACAAGAAGGCACTAAATTATTTTATTTGCTTAAGACAATGTCCAAATCGTTAGAAACTATTACACGCGGCTATTTAGAGCTCGGATATTTTCAGAATAGGAAGAACTTCTTTCTCCACAATATTTCCCATTTAATAAACTTACAAAAGCGTTGCGTGAAGTCGTTCGTTCTTTGCGAGTCCCACGGATACCCAGACTTCCGGTTATGCACATCTGAAATAGAAAAAAAAGCTGTTGCATTTTATTCAAGAAACAAGAAACTGTGAATAACCCATCTATTTGTTTTCGCTAGGCCATCCTCGCGTTCGAAATTCACAAGTTTAATATTAGGAGAGGACAAAACTATACTAGATGCAAGACAAGGAATTTATCAATTTTTTAAAGCGTTGTTTTTATGCTAACTTTTGCAAATGCCCGATTCCCTCTATGGCGCTCGCCTGCAGATAATCATGCTAGTCGTATTCCTCAAACCATGCGCGGGCTCAGCAACGATGAATGCAACTACCGTGATTCCCTTCAGACGCGCGAGGGAATCGCGCGTCGCGCGTGGAACACCAGTGCACGCAAATTACACATGGATATTCTGGATTAAGTTTCGCTGAAAGACGACAGGAAATTTGCTAACGTTAACATGGTCAATTCACAGCTGTCAAAACAAGGTATCCGCTAACCAGTATCACATGATCATATCGCGGGCTCAGGTGTACACCACATCGAGGTCATGTTTTTTAAGCTGATCGCTGACCACGTTACTTTTTCCCATTGTATCGCGGGCTCAATTTCTTCATGTTTATATTATTAATTAGTAATCATTTTCTCGTTCAATTCCAATTTAAAGGGACATGGTCAGCTTTCACATTTTGTAAAAAGTCCACCTTAACCCGAATTCAAAATACGCGTAGAGAACCTTCAGAAATCTTCTTCAATCTTCTCAGTGTTTTTTCTTCTTCTAAATTTTCCCATTTAGTGAAACACTGAGAAGATTGAAGTAGATTTTTGATGGCTCGTTTTGAAAAAAGACCACAGTGGTATTTTTTCAAAACGTGAAAACTAGTGTCCAGGTCAGCGCGGTAAGAACGCTGACCATGTCCCTTTAATTTGCACTTGAGTTTTTAAAAAAGCTCACGCGTGCAAATTAATTCCAAATTGAACTCGAAACCGTATGATTACCTCTACAAACATCAACTAATTAATTATTCCAGCGGAGGGGGTGCGGGTGGGAAGCACCTGACCGTAAGCGCCCTTGCTTAAACGAAATAAATTTGCGTACTCCCATATGAAAGTCACAAAGGTATATATTTGTTTCGGAAAACCATTTGCTCTCCTTGTGGTTCTATCTTCACAGCAAAGTACTTCGTGCTTAACGCACGCGCAGATTAGTCTACGATTTATATTTGAACCCTCACGAACTTCGCATGTTTCTTCATGCGGTAGGATCCCTGTGGAAGTCGTAGTGTCTTTTTAAACTGAAAATTAATTAAAATTAGACCTTGAGACGTCACAGTGACTCATGTGAAAGACTGATTCTCGATGTGAAAAGCCATCGCTGTTTCCTAAGAAAAGTTTACTTACATCTCATATCTGAAAAATCATTTCTTAGATTAATCGATAATATCTGAGGGTTAACAAGACAAACATATGCTGAATCATGTAGTTATTGTTTTCTTCATAAGGCAAAATCCGACGCGAGATTCCCGCATTTATTTTTATCAACATCGCTCGATTTGCACCTTGCTGTTGGTAGCTCATTAACTTTTTAATTTCTCGAGTTAAAAACGTCACCACGTCATTCATGGTTCTAACCTGATCCCGCGTTCTTGGTCTTGTTTTCACGCGATTCCGCATCCAAACCTTTTTAATCGCTGTGCTATGCTTTTTAGGTAATTTGGGAGAGTACCCAGCTGGGGTACTTCTCGCTCTAGAAGTTTTAAAGTTTTGTCTGTGGCTGCATCCGCAAGAAAGAACGACACCGAAACTCTCACTGTCTTATTCAAAGGAGTACAATCAGCATCACGTTATGCCATATGGAGCAGTTCAAATTTGAAACAATCCCTCAAGATTACAATAAAAGTGAAGCGATTGAGCAGGTAACGGGTATGCTATAACACTTTTCTGGAATCCGGTACCCTGCGTTGCAGCAAGAAGAGTCACAAAATCCTCGGTGAAGTCTGTCTGCAATGTGCCCAATAGCTTGCTCCGATGTCCTGCAGGTTTGCAAGGATCAGTGTATTCACTTCTGATTGGCTAGTTTCATATTACTGTCATTACTCTCTAACGTGCTTTTGTTTTGCGGTGACATGGACTGTCTTTCTTTGTTTTCCCTGTGCAAACAAAAATGTCGGAGATTTATGACAATAGTTTGCAAAGAGCGTTCAAAGTACCCTCCGTAACAGTCTCCCCAAGCGCAAGAAGCAAGCGAAAGAAAATACTAGTGAATGAGTGCACCTTGACTGCTACGCAGACTCCTTTTCAAGCTATTAAAACGAGCAGTTTGAAATTGATCATCTTCGAAATAAACAGGAAGCTTGTTGCGAGGATATCTTGGAGATCACAACTGATGTATTCGTGAATCCCGTCAAAATATTTTGCGTTTTCCTAAATCCCGGAAGGTATTTTGGTCAAATCCCGGATCCCAAAAATACCCATCCAGGCCCTGAGTACACTTCGGTCTGTGAGGTAAGCGAAAAATCATCCAAAGGAAAGTTTGCAGCATTTAATGTCGCAATGACGTCATCGCTTAAAAACGAATTTATAATATGCACATATCAGGAGGTTATAATATATTTATAGCATTTTTCGAAAAATAAACATTGCCTTTAGTTCAAATAGCAGGATCGATCCTGGGCTAGTGTTTGAGCGTTAGCAGCTCTCGACTAAAATGGTTTAAAACCTATAGAAATGTTGCTTAGTCATCGAGTTCACATTGGATGTATTTTGCGCGAAGTAAATGCAAATTTGTATTGTCATTTCTTCAACATATTTACACTTATAACCCAACATGTCACCATTTTCCCACCCGATATGTGCATATTTTTAATTTAATGATTTTAAAGGTTGTGCAAAATATAGTATTTGACAGATAGCAAGCGATACTCACCCAGACACCGATCCAAATCCCAAAACCTACGTAGCCTGACCAGAAGTAACCCACAACAAGGTCTACGATGCCCAAACAGAAGAGCAGAAACCCGACAAAGATGTGCACAATGGCAAGGATCCTCGCCATCTTGGTAGCCTTTGGTGAATCGTCTGCCATGTTACCAAGAAAAGCGATCGAACCACACCATTCGAACAAACACTACTTCGTCATCTATTTATACAGTTTGCATCATACAAGCGGAAGTTCCGGTACATTGCATCCACTTGAGCTTATTTTCCTTGTGTTTTTTTATTATTATTATTATAATTATTCTATTACTAAAGGCAACTGCACAAACAAAATAGTCCTAATCATTTTTGTGACTTTCGTGGCGGAAAATAACTTTAAAAAAAATTTTCACGATGCGCATAAATGGTCGAGGGTCACAGTGGGGTAAGCCCTTAGCTGTAATAACAATATAAAAATATTAACCGTTAGCCGTAAAATATGTTAACCGTAACGACCAAGCTAAGATGTTCGGTCAAGGGAACATAAAAAACGAAAATAGGCTAGATTTCTTTCTCAATTCAGAATAAGAGTGTTATGTTTAATAACAATGGAAATTTATCTTCAACTTTTAATCAAAATTAATTGTTATCTTAGGATAGCCCGAGGGGGGAGGTATCCAAAAAAGTTTTGTACAGGGAGGCTCTGCCCCGAGCTCTTACGGATTGCAACTTGCCATGTTTTTTAACTCCCTGGAATGTTTCTCGTTTCTCAGCTTTAATTCCAACCAAACCTGCAAACTATATCTATAGCCGATTCGACCTACGGCCTGTACGTCAATATCAGACGATATTCCACGTTATTTCCAAGGGCGATAGTTGATTTTTACAAATAACAATACAAGGTAAAACTGTTAAAACAAACAGAATTTTATTTATGGAATTTCCCCACCAGGGTTTTCGCTCTATTAAGGCACAGCGAACTTTTTTGTATCGTATTAAGAGCCCGTAGCTTGCTTAAGTAGTTGACGCAACTTTTGTCATGACGTCATTAGAGCCGCCATCTTGGATTCCCCATCTTGGATTTCATCGTTTTCAAAGGAAGTAAGAAAATAACGGAAATCGAGGCAAAGAAAAGACAGAATCTTAAATGAAATTTAAAAATAAATAAATCGCACGACAAATTTTAAAACATGGCATTTTTTGGCGAGACCTGCTTGTATTTATAACAACGTCAAATGTTGGGGTCTCAGCTTCTTTGTCCCACGTTGGCTACATGCTGAATATTTCATCTTTTACATTTCATCTACCAAGCTTAAAATTTACCAACCTTTTTTATTTATCGTCACAGACACATAGTTGACGTATCAAAATTTCTGCAGCGGATGAATTAACAGCTACTGAGAGATTCAGGATTGTACAGAAAATTCTTTTTTTTTTAAATTTGAAAATAAAACGTATGCATCCCCCCCCCCCCCCCCCCACTCCTAGTGCGTCCGAGGGTTAAAGGGTAAAAAAACGAAACACTTTAGCCTGCATCTAAGTTATAGTTCTAGGTTCGTTTGAAAAAGTATACAGCCGAAAAAGAAGCCGCTTAAGGTGACTCCATAGGGAAATCATATATGATGTGGTGCGCGCCAGTGTTATACTTTGAAATGTGATTTTGCATTCGTTTTCAGTCCTACTTCGCTAAAACTTATCAAATGCAATCAGTAATTATGAATACTACAACTATCTCTGTTAAAATAATGGGTTCAAGTCGTGAATTTACGCTACCCAAACAAATGTGTCTTTTAATGTTTAGCTGGCTTTAAGTGCAATTTTCTACAATTTCCTTTGGTGAAATCTTCCGAATATTTTACAGTACATGGATACTACCTGGAAAAAAATTAAACAGGAAAAGAGTAAAGATTGTAAAGGCAGGTTCTTTGTTATCTGCAAATTTGTGTCTTTTCCCTCTGCGTAGAAACTCGTCTTATAGATTCTCCTAAAAAAAACGAGCGCCACGTAAAGCGAAATAATTGTGACCCTCTGCCAAGTTTTACGAAATTTCACCGAAGGAAACTCAAGAAAAACTAGACGAAAAATGCCTATTTTCCCAGAAATTTCTAACAACAACGTCTGCAGTATAGAAATTCGACAAGATCGCTAATTAAGCATGCGCCAATGCTGAAACCACTAGGCTCAATTTCAGCGTTTACTGGGCGTTTGATGTAATTTCATGAAGAAAATCTACAGACTCGTAATCTTTGGAAGATTAAACAGCATTGTCCGGCCTTGAAAATCTATTACGTATCATTTGAAATGTTTAACATAAATCAGTGGTTGATCATTTTTACCTGAGCTCGCATCAGCTCGCGCACGCTGATTCCGAATGCTTGCATCATGCATCAGCGCGAGCGGTCAAAAAACTCTATGGAGCCTCTTTCTTTAAAAGGTACACAAAAGCTTATATTTAAGTTTTCCGTGACGTCGATCTGGTTTTTATGGTGTTTACTAGACTCCCATTGCACCTTTAGTCTTCACTGGACCCTACAGAACGAAACTTTAACGGTTAGTTACTTTGAAATGCGGAAACCATTATACAACAATATATTGAAGGGGTGAGGCTGTAAAATAAAATCTGAAAGTCATGTAAAGAAAGAATTACCTAACGCATCGAGGTCGTTGCGTCAATAGACAAAAGATGCCAGTGGCTTGATCTAGGGAAGGAAGCAGGGGAGCCCGGACCCCCTTTTAATTTCTAGTAAAGACATTTTTTTCAATGATACCCTCCGCTAAAAATGTTTTGGGGGTATAAAAAAAAAAAGACCCTATCCCCAACGCAAGTTAAGATCTGGACCCGCCACGGAGGCGAGATGACCTAAAAAAGTTTAAAAAGAGTCTCTTAGAAGATATTCAATTTAACATTTCAATGCTGAAAATTGCCCTAATTTTATTCATCCTGCGAACTTCTCTTGAACTTCACACACCCTTGAGTTCCACAATCAATTGATTAACTAGTCCATGCAGAAGGAGCCTCCGATTTTCTACTTCTTAGATAAGCATTGCAAGCTTTCCATTAGTGTGGGAAAACGCGAAAACGTCCGGGAAATGAACAGTTCTTCTACAAAGTATGGTATGGGGTGGAAGTGTAAGAAATCCACTTCGGGTCTACCATTTACACAAGTAATTCCTGTTCGTTTTGCTGCGTCATTTATTATCATTGTCCGTATGGTGGAGGCATTTCAGCGTGCTGAGGTTGGTACCCTGTGGCCAAGGCTCCAGCCGGAGCAACTTGAGCCAACTGAGGTTGGTAACCTGTGGTCATGGCTCCAGGTGGAGCAGCTTACACCAATTGAGGCTGATAACTCCCAGCCCCAGAAACAGGTACCATGACCATTTGAGGTTGGCCTCTCTGTGCCCCTGGTGTGACAGTTTGGACAGCAACCATACCACTAGTTGCTTGCATTGGAACGGCCACAGGGACACCACCAGGGCCCTGGGTCATGACGTAGCCAGTGTTCGCAGTGTACATAAAATAAGAAATATATCAAAGAAATATGAGGTAAGTGATCAACTATGCAAATAAACAGATAGATAGATTGAAATAAAGAAACGCTTTCTTGGCTACGTAGCACTTGTTTCTGAGTAAATAGTAAACTTCTATTCACTTTCCTGTAAGGAGCGGGAATGGCGCAGTCACGGTTTAATTGCTAGCCTCCCACCTTTGTGGCTCGAATTCCATTCCCGGACCCGGCGTCATATGAGGTTTGGGTTTGTTGTTGGTGCTTGTCCTCGTTCCGATTTTATTCTCCGGGTTCTCCGGTTTTCCTCCCTCCACAGATACCAACAGTTCTAAATTCCACTATATAGAAATGCCACTGTAAATTCCCATTTAATTATTATTATTATTATTTTTTTTTTTTATTTTACTAACTGTGGTTAAACACACATGCACGTGCGTATGCATTAAGTTTCTGATTGGTTGCAATGAATGATTTGCCACTAATCGGATCCTGTGTTTTGCGGGGAGGATTCTGGGTTCGCTAGGGGGGCAAACATTGCAAGTCGCTAGAAGAAAATATATGGCGAAAAATTGTTTTGACGTTCAAAAATACGATTTTGGGGAGAGATCAACGCTTTTTCGCCAGTATTTTATCAGGAATGGATATGGACATTGTGTTTACTGACGCACGCAAGCACTCCGATCGAACCACACCACTTGAACAGACATACGTCATCAACTATTATTAAAATTTGCATCACGCAAGAGGAAGTTACTTGAGCTGAAAAGAATGAATTGAACAAAGCAGATGGATTTTTGTCAGTTGTGTTAGTAATCCGTTAGAATAGATGAAGTTAGTTAGTTTTTTTTTCTCTCTCCCTCGTTTCTCAGGATTATTTTCCAACAAATCTACCAAATATCATGTTTGACAGAACCCACAAAATGACTTGACTCCCAACACAGGCAATGCTCTGTGTTTGAGGCCGCGTGACGTAAGCTTCACGGTATGCGCTATTTGATCCCATTTCAAACTTTGATCTACTGTAATGCACCTATCAATGTTGCCCGGGGGGGGGGGGGGGTCGGGCGGGGTGGGGATTTTGACATTTTCTAAAGTCACCCCCCCCGCTTTGTCATCCCCATGAGGTGGTCAGATGTCCTTCCCTTCTTCGCCCGTCCCTCCCGGCCTCCGTCGTCATCCCTCCTGGACCTCCTCACATCCCCGTGTTGCCCGCCCCCCCCCCCCTCGGCTTCATTGATAGGTGCATAAGCTAGATAAATAAATTTCACTTACCTTTCATCTTTTGTGTGATATTTTGTGTTTTTTCTTATGGGGTTTTGAGGCCGTTATATCCTCGATAGTTGTCACCACCCCCAGCTAAAGATTTGGATGAAAAGATGCGAAATTCAGTATTTTCTGGAGCATTTCTCACGATTAGTTGACTCAAGCCGAGGTCAATCGTGACAAATTACAGTGAATGTTGGGGATCAAATAGCGCATACCGTGACGCTTACGTAACGCGGCCTCAAACACAGAGCATTGTCTGCCTGTGCTCCCAATGGGTGGAAAGAGGATATGTCTATCTCTATATGTCTATTTCGTCGGTACTATCAGGCGATATTCTGCGTGATAACAGTACAAAGTAAAACGATCTCAACAAACAGAGTTTTATTTGTTTTGAAAACTGGAAACTTCATCTCATTTTTTTCGACATTAAGTCTAAACTAATACATTGATTTAGCGATACAAAAAAAAAAACACCCGAAACGCTTTTATTTAAATCTAAGTTTGTTTTTCAGGCTACTTGAGTGCAGCATATGGACCTCGTGCTAGATTATTCTGTCTTACTTGGGTGGTGTGTTACTTCTTTAACTCATGAGGTCAGCATATTGACCTCGTTCTAGATCATTGTCTTACTTGGATGGTGAGTTACTTCTGTAACTTATGTTATCTCAGGGCAGCATATTGACCTCGTGGTAGATTATTATATCTTACTTGGGTGGTGAGTTTCATGTAGAACCCTTGTTATCTGAGGTCAGCATAAGCTAGCATATTGACCTCGTGCTAGATTATTATCTTACTTGGGTGGTGAGTTTTTATGGAACTCATGTTATCTGAGGGCAACATATTGACCTTGTGGTAGATTATTAACGCAATTACGTTTTACTTGGATGGCGAGTTCCTTATGGAACTCTTGATTTCGGAGGATTGCATATTGACTTCGTTCTAGATTGTTGCGCTTTACTTGGGTGATGAGTTCCTTTTGGAACTCATGTTATCCGAAGGCGGCATATTGACCTCGTGGTGGATTGTTATGTCTAACTTGAGTGGTGAGTTCCTTATGGAACTCCTATTTTTTTTTAGTGTAAATCAATATCAGGCGATATTCCGCGTGATTTAGAGAGGTAATTGTTGAATTTTTAATTGTTGAAAGTAAAGCGATTAAAACAAACACAATTGTATTTGTTTTGCAGCTTGGAAATTTCATTTCTTTTTTGTGACATTAAGTCTCAACTAATACAACCTGAAGTTGTACCATTGTTTCAGATGTTAAAAAAAACGAAATACTTTAACTTAAATCTAAGTTTCCTATGCTCGTTTGAAATGGTATACAACCTGAATGGCAACAGCTTAAAATATACACTAAAGCTTTGTTTTAGTTTCTTTTCTTTTTTGTGACGCCTTTCTGGTGTTTATGGCGTTTACCAGACTCCCACCAAACTTGCATGTCCATCTTAAGTCTTCACTGGCATCTAAATAAATAAAAATCAACTGTTAGTTACTTTGAATTAAGTTAAATAAATTTTATTCCGCGGCCAATACTCCTTAAACTGTTTTTTACCGGCACCGCGATAAAACCCTTTTGTAGTTAAGGGCCGATTCGCACTAGAGGACAAGTTTAAAATGTTCTTACATGTTTGACAAAAAATTGTCGCGACAAGTTTTCAGAGACATCTTGAAGAGAACAAAAACTTCACATGCAAAAATAAAAACTGTTTTTAACCGGCACTGATTAAACTCTTTTGTAGCTAAGGGTCGATTCGCACTAGAGGACAAGTTTAAAATGTTCTGACATTTTTGGCAAAAATTGTCGCGACAAGTTTTCAAAGACATCTTGAAGAGAACAAAAAATTCCCATGCAAAAATAAGAACATGTACATTTCCTCTGGGCCAATATCATGATATGCAAAATCGAGTGAATACCCAGACCACCTTTTAGTCTTGTCGAGTGCACCGTGCTTTTTTCCGACAACCTTAATTTTCTCGAGTTAGCTGTACCTGGTCAGACCCAAAGCTTGGGGTGCTTGATGTGTTAGGGTGAGTCAGTAACACTCCCGTCCCGTACCATTGTGTTAATTTTGTTGAATAACTATTCCACATGGCGGACATTTCGCACCTGATTTCCCACACAAATAGAAAGCTTTCAAGGTTTATCTAGCAAGTGAAATTTTAAAAATTCTTCTAAAATTCAGGGTGGCAGTAGCATTCTGCACGTGCAGTAGGTCTCTTCTTCTATCCATATAACCTTTCGGTATTGTCGCGTGCACTGTGTGCTTTTTTACCGACAACCTTACTCGAATTAGAAAAGTTGACAACCTTTCTCGAATTAGAATCATACCTGTGCGTTTTGTTGCGTCATGTACTGTCCCTGTCCGTATGGTGGAGGCATCTCAGCCTGCTGAGGTTGGTGTCCTGTGGCCATAGCTCCAGCTGGAGCAACTTGAGCCAATTGAGGCTGATAACTCCCGGCCCCAGAAACAGGTACCATGACCATTTGAGGTTGGCCTCCATGAGCCCCCGGTGTGACAGTTTGGACTGCAACCATTCCACCACCTACTTGCATTGGAATGGCTACAGGTGCACCACCATGACCTTGGGTCATGACGTAGCCAGTGTTGGCAGTGTACATAACTTGCCCCTGAAGAATAAGAGATATCAAACAAAAATAACACAAGAGTTACATTATGCGAAAAGCGTTTTTCCTTTCCTCATTCTTTTTTTCCTGATTCTTTTTGTCGTTACATCAAGAACCACAGACAAACAGTTGTCTCATTAAAATGACTAAAGGAGATGAATAAGTGCTGGAAATTAACCATCACAGGGTAAAGCCCCTTTTCAAAAAAAACCGAAAAGTTATGGCTTGTCACCCTCGCCATCGAAAAACTAGCCTTTTTTCGTCTATTTTGTTTGTTTAAAAGCGAAAGTAGGAGAATAGCAGTTATGTGGGGCAAAATTTGGAACCACATTCTTGTTAACTCTCAAGGGACTTTTTTACTTTCTCAAGGGACTTTTTTAATTTCTCAAGGGACTTTTTTAATTTCTCAAGGGACTGGTTTAATTTCTCAAGGGATTTCGTTCCGCTGTGGGTGATGAAAGGGTCTCTTATTAGGGCCTCTTCACATGAGCCCGGTTCGGGCTGTCTCGGTTCCGGCGTTTTGCGTCTGTTCTGGTGCCCGGTTGACGGGGTCGCGCCAGCGCAGGTGCATCTTGCGACTTCGTGCTTTTCGACCCTTGTCTTCTTGCTTTCGCTTTTCGGAGCGGCAGCCATTGCGCCTGCGGGGGCTTTTCGTGCGTCCCGCGCCGGCTGGGTTCAGGCCGTCGTTCTCGCGCCGAGATTCGGTCCTCTCTCCATCACGGATGGCCGATTCTCGGTCTGGGCGCCCGGTCAACCGGGATCATTGGCCCTTAGCATTGCGTCAACACTTGCGATCTTGTGTTAAAAACGTGACTTGTCACATGTATAAACGTTATAAAACAATTATTTTTATGCGTGAGTATCTTAAATCAAATATGACACAACTAATCGAGAATGTGAGTGGTTCAGCCCATGAAGGCAACGTATAAGTCTTTCACAGTCTAGAGCGACGCTAATATGTTAACCTAAAACGATTAAGAACGCAAGTTTGTATTGGTACAAGCGCTCACACACTAAAGGGGTGCTAATATTTAATCTAAAATGATTAAGAACGGAAATTTGTACTGTTTAAAATACAAGTCTTTCACATACTAAAGCCGCGCTAATATTTAACCTAAAGGATTTGTTTTCGCGACAATCGATTGCGTTAGTCACGCTAAACACGAGTAAATAATCATTTATTCGCGTTCTCAATTCAAGGGATTTCTTTTCGGTGTGGGTGAACAAAGCGTCAGTCAACACTTGGAGGGAACGTATAAGTCGCGCTAATATTTAACCTAAAGGATTTGTTTTCGCGACAATCAATTGCGTTAGTCACGCTAAACACGAGTAAATAATCATTCGCGTTCTCAATTCAAGGGGTTTCTTTTCGGTGTGGGTGAACAAAGCGTCAGTCAACACTTGAAGGCAATGTATAAGTCTTTCACAGACTAAAGCGACGCTAATATGTAAACTTGAACGTAAGAACGCAAGTTTGGACAGTTTGGACTGGTACAAGCGTCTCACACACTAAAGGGGCGCTAATATTTAACCTAAAACTATTAAGAACGCAAATTCACAGGGGACCCAAACGCTGTATTTGTTATACATTATCTTAAAATAAAAATGTTCTTATTAACCTGCGTTCCAGTGTCTTTTTTGGCCGGTTTGGGGTCGATTTGAATCAGAGCGAAGGCGGTTTACGTTGCGAGTTTCAAGCGTTAATCGGTCTGTCGCAATGTCAATACGACGCGCCTCAAGTTTCAGTTATTATTAACTCAAGTTACTAACACCATTAACTATTAACTCTCCTCGCGGGGAGTTTCGTGTTTCAATTTTACGGTCACTAGAAGAGAAGAGAGACAAGGGGTGAAACTCACTACGAGCGGTCGTACAATCTGTGACAACAGTTGATGTGACCGGTCTCCCGCGTGGATATGCGCGAGGAAACACGAGCCGACAGCCGGCAGCCTTTGACGGCGATTACCACGACACGTGAAACATGTGAAAATCATGGTACAAATCCATTTAACTTCAATGTTGTTTACTAATGAGTATTTGAACTTCCGTTATGTTTCGCTTGGCTTTTTTCGAGATAAAAAAGCACATTTATGAGTACAAGTATAACATATTTTACCTTTTGTAAGCTTACCTTTTGCTACCGGGCGCGATTATAGAAAGTAAATCAGTGAATAAGCAGTGAATAAACATTTCTCCTTTCAATGTTACAAAATTTTTAATTTGGATTAACGGTTTTAAGATATACTAGAAACGGATGTCGCCTCTTGTTATCCTGGTTTAAATCAATATACTCACATACTCACCGTTGGCAATTCATGATCCACATCGTTTATTGCCGTATGAGAAAGTTAGCAGTTATATTTTTACTTTTGATTGTTTGTTTTGGTCGCTGTTGTTGCCACTTTTTTAAATGTTTCACAATTCCGCGTTTTACAATATTCAGACATTCCGCGTTTTAAGATAATACGTCACTCCGCGTTTTACAATGTTCTTCCCATCCACCGTGGCGTTCCGCCGTTCCGCCATTCCGCCGAATAGAGTCACCCAAATATCCAAGAAGGCAGAAATTGTCATAGTCTGATATAGGGCTGTCAAAACAACTACAAAAGGTCTGGTATAAGGCAAACGTTTCAAAGTTCCAGCAACAGACCCCCAACTAGAAATATACAAAGTACAAAGGGATGAAAATCCATTACCAACCATGGCTAAAAGATACAGGAGCTTACCCTCAAGGGAAAATTTAGATTTCAAGACTTCCACTCCTAAACAACATGAAAAGCCTCTTTCACCGTTTAGCAAAAGACTACTCCATACCACAATTGACTACCAACAGATAGACCATAGCAAAATAGTCGTAGTCTCATAGAGACCTTTCATTTAAATCACTCTCGGTAGGCTGCTTACCTGTTGTGGTGGAGTGCCATAGCAACATGTGCAAGGTTTCATCAGACAAAGACACACAGACGCCCAGATTCCAATGGCAAACTCAACAATGCCAAGAATCAAAATTATAGCCATTAGAGCCATATCTGCGTCATACTCGCTTCTTCTGTTTCTGTACCAGGATCTGTAGACGTCTCGATATACAGCAATGGATAAGCTGTAGCAGATAATGATGATTCCACCAAACACAGCTGAGGTGATGGAGAAACCCATAAATACACCAGCCTGGAAGTTCAAAATGTACAAACATTGTGAATTAGTTCAAAGAAATCTTTTATAGTGACTATTAGCTCAAGTTTGCACAAGGAGTCACTGAAATGTAGATCATCGGTAGAAGTTGTATTTAGACTAACTTTTGCACTTACAATATTTCATTTTTCACAACATCTTTATCGACTTACAAAAGAATTGCGTGAAGTACTTCGTTCTTTGCGAGTCCCAGGGATACCCAGACCTCCTGCGATGCACATCTGCAATAGAACAATGCCATTAGATTAGCAATAGACTGTTAAAAGTGTTGCTATGAGAAGTGCGCTTTTAAAAACCAATGCCCTTCTCAAATGTTACTGCAAACCGAAACAATTCCTAGGTAGAATCGGGTTTGAAACTGAAGTGTATTGAATTTTGGGTAAGCTCTGAAATTGGGCAGTAAAATCACATATTTTGGTCTCAAAGGGTTTCATTGGGCATTGGAGGCATTTTCCGTCCCGTCGGCTGTGCTTTTCAGTAGAAAGACGAAATGGCGTGAGAACATGAATTGCATATGCCCGGCGTATCCAATCGAACAAAATCGAACCAAAAATCAATCGAACCCAATCAAACACCAATCATTCGATTGGGTTCGGTTATCAAACAAAATCGAACATCTATTTTGCTGTGAGTTCGATTTTCGAACCAGTCGAACCAATCGAACACAATCAAACTTAATCCAATTCGATTTTGTTCGGAATCCGTCTTTTAATAAGTGATTCACGCAGGTCTAATCAGGAGGATGGTGCACAGTACAAGATGTCCGCAATATAAACAAATTAACAGGAGTTCGGTAATCGAACGTTCAATTTTGTTTGATTTTCGAGTGTTCAATAATCGAACGTTCGATTTTGTTCGATTGACCAAATTTTATTGTGTTCGATTATGTTCGATTACCGAACCCAATCGAACGATTAGTGTTCGATTGGGTTCGATTACCGATTGGAAAGATGTTTAGTGACCACGGGATGAAACAACCCGGCGTGCCCAATCGATGAAATTCGATAATCGATAAAATCGATGTATCGATACTATCGATCAGTTGATATCGAATCGTGAAATCGTGAACAGAGTTGTGGTATCGATTTCATCGATTTTTATCATGTATCGATTTTCGATCGTGTCAATGCAATCGTTTATATGATTTCGATCGCTTGCGCTAGGCTTGGCAGGTCACCTTTTTTTCCGCTTCAAAAATGATCTGTTGTGCTGGCTGCTTTTCCTCTAAGTGAAAAACGAAACACTTGATTGAAAGTGTGTTCAAAACTCTCGATTTTCTAACCCGTGATTTGTGGACATCCCTCCAAATCCCTCCATTCTCTGGGCAGGCACTCGATTCGTAAACAATTGCGACTTCTTCTGGGCCCGGTCATCCCCCTCCTCTCTTCTCCGGGCTAACTATATTCAAGGTTCGAGGAGCTTTCCTGGTATCAACTCTACCGGGAACTCTATCAAATACACACTCTTGGGCGTTGCTATAATATTGCTAGCTCTTTTTATTTTGTTTAATATGAAAAGGCGATTAAACTAGTGGGACTCGTGGTGCCCTACATTCTCTCATTAGTACGTTCACGTCTTTGACTCGCAGAACTTCGATTTGACAACTTAGTGAAAGGATGCGTAACGTATCGCCTACAATGTTGCAGAATTGATAAATGGTTCATTATATAAACCGATAAAATAAAAATCGATAAAATCGATACAAAGAGGACGTGAATGTGAGTATCGATTTCATCGATAGGAACAATCGATATTAATCGATTGATTTTTATCGATATATTATTATATCGATTGGTTTCCGTGATCGATTTCCTCGTGGACAGGCCGGGAGAAAAGAGCGATTAAAAACTGTGGATTTCTCCTATTAACCATCGATTTTGATGTACCAAATTAACTTTAGTACAGGCAAATGCGTCAAGATAAACCTGTCTAGGTTTTGAAGGACGAACTCAAATAAAAACAGTTTATTTTATGCTCATACGTGAGGGCAATAACGTTCATATTCTTCATAACCTTAACATTTTTCGAAAAATAAATCGGCACTCAGTTTTAATGGATGGAACAACATTAGTTAAAATAGCAGAATCGATGCTGGCGCTGGTGTTTGAGCATTTAATAAACTTCAACTAGAAGCAAAGAATGGTGGCAGAAGGTGGTGTAAATTTGTTGACAGATGGCAAACCCAAATTTGCATTTCAAATCACGCAACATACATCTTGCGTAAAAACGTTGCACTCGCTCTGTTAAACTCGGCGATTAAGCAACGGTTCTTCCGAACGTTACTTAACGAGATAATACCCTTTCACTGTGTTGCCTTTTTAACAAAACAAAAAGGGTGCCATTTTCCATTTTCGTTCGATTTTAAACGTTTGAATCTGTTTCAGTAGAGATTTAAACTGATACGTAACAAACAGATTTGGAATGTACTTAATCCCTACTTCGACGACGGACATACCTTGCTATTACCTTGAAAAACAGATCGAGTTTGAAAAAAACTAAAGTGATAATTGACAATCAGTTACTTTACCTCCATTAAACACTGATATGCAACACGCGTAAAGCTTAATACGCAAAATATAACATTTGACAGGTCGCAAGCGAAACTCACCCAGACACCGATCCAAATCCCAAAACATCCGTGACCCATCCAGAAGTTACCCACAGCACGGTCTGCGATGCCGAAACAGAATAGAAGAAACCCGACAATGATGTGTACAATAGCAAGAACTCTCGCCATGTTGGCAGCCTTTGGTGAATCGTCCGCCATGATTAATAGCGTTTGTATCCAAACAAAAGCGCTTCGATCGAGCCACACCACTCAAACAAACACTTCTTCGTCAACTATTTATGTAATTTGTGATAGTGTTAATTAACATAAATTACTATTTTGCCGACACGGACCAGAGAACTGGGTGCGAGCGTAGCTCGCGAGGACTTATGGTTAGCGTGTTTGAAATTGAGTTCGTTGAGAGACTTGTGACATTCTACGGTCAGCCTCTTTGGCCTACACTTTACTCCGTTAAGTTATATTTTAAATATTTCTTCTTTGCAGTTAATTCATCCCATGGTTGGCAGACAGTCTTGGAATTGATACACCACGATCTTGTGCGCGATGTCGAAGCAGCGGAGAGCACCAGAGCACCAAGATCAACGAAGCGTTCTTCGCCCTCAGTTCAGTCATAGTTAGTAGTGAAGGAGTCTTGTCACACTGGTCTACACTACAAAACCGTTCCGCTGAATTTCAGCTTCACAGTTGCCTATCTTATTTGCTCGTGTTCGTTCCCAAATGTTTTCCCACATATCAACTTCTGGAGTGCGACGGTAATTTTGCGGTAATCCCGGTAACTGGAGTGTGTTCTGTCCTCCCTTACGGTGCAACGGTTCCTCTAGTGTTTATAATTCTGGTTGATAATCTTAATGTCTCTATTCGTAGCTCGATTTGGAGCAGAATTTTACTCGCATGGATCAGAGTTTAACAATCGTCGATTTGATTTTCCTTCTAGTTCATGAAGATTCTTTCGAGCTTTATTTATTTTTTGTGACAATTGTCTTTCTCTTGCAGGATGATTTTCTGGATTCCATTCTGGAATGTCTTTTGCGCGCCTTTTGTTCTTGTTCAGTTGGCTTTGGATTGCCGTGTTTTTGAATTTTTTCCGTGCTTTATTTGTAGCAGTCTTGAATTTATTACCTTTTGTCAATTTATTCCCGTCAAACGAATAAGCTTGTTGTTTTATGTTGTGTCATTAGTCTTTTGTCCGCTTCCCTTCAAGTTCAGGCATTTTGTTCTTCGTCACTTTAATTAATGAATGCGTAGATTCATCTGTCGGTAGGAGTTTCAGCCTTCTTCGCAGACGAGTGTGTCGCAGTCTAGTGTTTCCTTATTTGATTTATGTCATGTTTGCCTTTGATTTTATAGTCAACTTCAGTTGCCGTGTGTTACGCAGAAAGTGTCTATCATTTGTATGGGTGTTTTTCTCCTGTTTCTCCTGATTTGTTTCAGTTTCCTGTTGTGCTGTCGATAGGAACAAAGCCGGATTCATCGGTGTTACAAGTTCACGCCGTTTACTGGCTAGCTACGACGCCAGATGCTCCTGGAAATGCAGTTCGTTTGTTACTTGGCTTGGAACCGTTCCGCGTTTACTCATCTGTTTTTTGCTCCCGTTAAGCGGATTGATGTCTTCCTCTGCTGTTACTTGTCCTTGACATCCAGTTTGTGTTATCTTGCTTGCCTTTGCCGTGAAGTGTTTACGTGGCTCCTGGGTTTGTAATGTCGCCAGGCTCAGAAGATTAGGAGTTTATTTGCGCTTTATACCTTAAGTTCATTTTTCATGTGGGTATTTCATTAAGCTAAATTTCTGGAGGTCCAATGTTTAGAAAATTTAATAGCGTACCTATTAAGTCTGTTAGCCATAAGGCCTTTAGAATAATATAGCTTATCTACTGCTCTCTCGCTCCTAGTACAGCTTTCCCCAGTTTTTTCTGATATTGGAGGCAAGATTGTTCTTCATATCTGGTCAGATATCGGAGACCTCTACACCAGGCTGATGATCAAAGAAGGCTACATCATTTATGACGTCATGAGTTATGGGGTCCACATAGATTCGCCTGTTTTTACACCGCTTCTTGAGATCCGATTCCAGTGTTGTGAATGCATTTCCCAGGTTTGGTGTCATCACCGATTAGCTGGTTGTCGGCCACCTCGTGTTTTTAACATGTTAAGTTATTAAACATGTGAAGTTTTTCCAGTGTTGAGGGATCTCTTGTTATTGCCTTATGAAAGTCTACCTAGTACATTTATGCCTGACCAGGTGATCCTTTTAATTGCAATTCTCTATTTAGTTATTCATTACAGAAGGAGAAGCTACAAGCTATTTTCTGTAGCAGCCATTTCAGAATGGCATTAGATTTATTATTCTTGATTGTTTAGCGTTGCTCCATTTTATTCTGAGGTATCCCTTGAATGTTTTTTCTTGTTCCTCGTTGTTTTCTAAACCCAAGCTACAGATCACAGCTGTTATCACTTTGTGCTCAAGAGTTCTTTTGCATGCGTGTATTACTTTGATATTTTGTTATATTTTCTCTATCTTAACATGTAAAGTGTTTCTAAGAAAGTTGTTTAACTTAAATGTGAAGTTCTTTTTGTATGACGTTTCCTGCACTAGAGAGGTATGCCTGTGGCAGGCGTATATACGCTGGAGTGGCATTGCCTACAGGTCAGCGGTTGCTTGCTTGCACTAGTTGCCCGCCTTTGATTGACAAATTGAGTGCTATACATGTCCTTGTGAATCGTATGTATATATATATATATATATATATATATATATATATATATATATATATATATATAATATAGTTTTTGTTGTTTAGTATTGCCTGGAGGGCAGAGTTGTTACCTGTTTGTAATGTTTACCTCATGCATAGTTGAGTAAATGAACCAGTAAAGGCCCTTGTGTACAGTCTTGGCGCCTAGACCTAAGATTATCTTGCATGGTTTCTTTAAAACAATAGTTTTGTAATTAAGATATTTCCTGTTCTAGATGTTTAGCTTATTGCAAGTGTTTGTACCCAGAGATTATATTATTTATCAATGTTGTTAGAACCTGGAGGGGTTTGCCTGTCAGACGTATAGTAATTGCAGTGTAATATTGTCTAAAGGGCAGTGGTTACTTACTTGTGTAATTTTTTACATGTATTGATACTCTTGAGGGGTAAACAAGTCTATGTAACTTTTATTAAAGGTTTTCAGTTTTGTATTGCCTGGAGGACAAATGGTGTTGTACCCTAGATGGGTATGCCTTTGAGAGGCGTATAGATATTGTAGCGCAGTTTTTTCTGCACGGGTGTGGTTACTTACTTGCACCAGTTTTTTGTGCATTAATACCCTTGGCATGTAAACATGCCTATGAAATTTGTATAGTTTCCTATGATTTGCATTGCCTGGAGGGTGAATGGTGTTACACCCTAGATGGGTATGCCTGTGAGGCGTGTAGATACTGAAGAGTAATATTGTTTAATACCCTTGAGGGTATACATGGTATGAAATTGTTTACATCTTTTGAAGCTTTATTTTACCTGGGGGGCAAAGCGGTTATTTCTTTTTTCCTCTGACATTTAGTTGTGCATGGTTGCACAAAACTTTTACTAGACTGTTCCTGGCAGGCAGCCGATCTCGTTGGCTGTCTTTTGATTATCTCTCATGTTTTTCCTCTTTGTTTTTTCCTAGTTATTTTCATTTCCAGTTTCTGAATGACTTCCCAGATCCAAGACGCGGTTGGTCGCTGTCTCGAACCGTGCGCTTTCAGCAGTGGACAACTTTTGCTACTGATGTGTTAAATACAATGGCTGGATTCAGCTCGCCTACCTTACACTCTACCGTTACTGCCGTGAAGAAAGGAGTTGCCTTTCCTATCAGTCAGTAGTCTTCTATCAGAAAGGAACGCCTGAACGTGGATCTTCTCAAGCATCTTACTACAGTCTAGTCTATAACATCGTTTACGTTTACGAAATCTAGTTATAATATGTTTTTTCGATCTTCCATTGTTCTTACAGTTCATGATTTATGTGTTATTCGTTGTTGAATGTAGGTTTTATATGCGATCTTACCACTGACAAACAAAGGGGCGGTAAAACAGTTCTTATTGAAGCTGATTGATGTCCTTTGTTTTATTTTTCTGAGAATTTAGACCAGTATTTGTTTAGGCCTTTCCTGCTAGCATTGTTGTGTTATAAAAGAGGTTCAGCGCCATGGTTGTTAGGTTTCAGTTATAGTTATTATAATTTGCCTTAGCGATTTCCTGGTTAGCAGGCTCAAGTTCTTAGCTTTTTGGTCTCCTGTGCTCAAGCCCCTTCTTTTGCTTTCTATCGTGGGCCCGGCTGACCAACGTGCCCATGCCTCATAGTCTTTGTGTGTGTTCGGTTGTGTAGTGAAGGCAAAATATGTAATTTGTGATAGTGTTAATTAACATAAATTACTATTTTGCCGACACGGACCAGAGAACTGGGTGCGAGCGTAGCTCGCGAGGACTTATGGTTAGCGTGTTTGAAATTGAGTTCGTTGAGAGACTTGTGACATTCTACGGTCAGCCTCTTTGGCCTACACTTTACTCCGTTAAGTTATATTTTAAATATTTCGTTTTGTGAATATATTGTACTTTGATTATTTTTTCTTTCATTATTCAGATATCATTGTTTTTTTTTTTTTTTTTTTTTTTTTTTTTTTTGTTTGTGTAAGCCTTAAAACCCCAAAGGCTGCGCCATAGCATTGGTCGGGGGTACACGGTCCCTAATTTTTCCCACAGTGGTTTTTTGGGGTTTACGTGTCCGGCTGTGGTGCATGTAGGTTATGTATGATTTTATCCATCCTGCTGTAATCTTATTGATGTGTCAATAAAATGTATCGTGGGCCCGGCTGACCAACGTGCCCATGCCTCAGAGTCTTTGTGTGTGTTCGGTTGTGTAGTGAAGGCAAAATATACAGTTTGCATCATACAAGCGGAAGTTTCGGTACACTGCACACACTTGAGCTAATTTTCATTGTGTTTTTATTATTATTATAATTATTACTAGGGCAACTGCACAAACATATGAAAATAGTCACAATCATTTTTGTGATTTTCGTGGTAGTTAATAACGTTTCAGTACAAACAAATTATCACGATACGCATAAATGGTGGAGGGTCACGATGGGGTTAACCGTTAGCCGTAAAATATGTTAACCGTAACAACCAGGCTCAGATGTTCGGCCACGGGAAATTTGACCTGAAACTTTAACGCTTCGTGGAAATTAGTTGCAAAATAATTTGATATAAATAGGCTAGATTCCTTTTTTTTATTATTTTTTTAACTTTTTACAACAGTGGCCGTTTACACACTAGAGACGGACAATTCATCTGAGACGGGTAAATCGTCTTAGTGGGAAAACGGAACGAACACGATTTTGGACGTACAAGTCGTTTGAACTTGTCCGTCGATTTGGCCGTCTAGGAAGACGATTTTTGCAGGACTACTTGGTCGTCTAGGCGGACAAGTCGTCCAAAAACGTCTTAAATTTACACTAGTCAAACAAATCGTCAGACGACATGTCCGTCCAGACGATTTGTCCGTCTTCTAGTGTGAAAACGGCCAATGAAAATTAATTGTTAACAGTTTAAGGCAATTTAAGTTAATTTTAACACTTCTGTTACCCGTTACGCAAAGAAAATAACCGTTAGTCGTAAAATAGCCAACATATTTACCGTTAACCGTGAAAACGCTCATGCATAGTAGTTTATTTTAATAATCTTAAAAGATTTGTTCGCCTTTTTGCAAATCTGTACACAGCCACGCTGTACTGGGCAGTTGTTGACAATTAATCGAATGATAAAATAACTATCTTGCTCAATCTTGTGGGATATCATCTTATTTTAGCCAACGCGGCCTACCGACTCTTTGACAATATCAAGCGATCATATAAGTGATTTGGGAGGATGATTGTTGAAATTATACGGAATGCAATACAAGGTATAACAATTGAAACAAATAGATTTTTATTTGTCTGACGACATGAATTTCTTTTATCACACTTTCTGTGACAATAAGTCTTAACTTACAAAATCTGAAGTTGTGCAATTGTTTTAGAGGTGAAATAAAATCACTTTAACTTACATCTTAGTTCGTTTTTTATGCTCGTTTTTTTAAAAAAAAAATACAACCGAAACGGCTACAGACTAAAATGCACACTCGGTTTTTTTTTTTCTTCCTCGACGTCCATCTTGTATTTATTGTGTTTACCAGACTCCCACTGAACTCGTATAGGCATCTCAGGTCTTCACTAAAATGTAAATGAAGAAAATGCAACTGTTAGTTACTTTGAATTAAGAGAAATGATTACAGAACAAGTTAGCAGTCGTGTGCAATAAAAAACTTTATGATGTGAGGTCGTAGCGTCAATCGCCAAGAATAGTGGAGAAAGAAAAGCGCAAAAGTGAGAGCGCTTGCCTCCCACCAACGTGGTCCGAGTTCGGTTCTCGGACCAAGGGTCATATGTGGGTTGAGTTTGTTGTTGGTTCTCGTACTTGCTCCGAGGGTTTTTTTCCGTGTTCTCCGGTTTTTCTCCCTCCGTAAAAAAACAACACTTTCAAACTCCAATTCGATCTGGAGTCAGTGGGATCGGAGGAGCCACAATGTGGAAGGTGTCAATGTAATTTCCCATTTATTTATTTTTTTTATCTAGATTCGAGATGGCCGAGCAAGAGTTTGTTAATTGACAGTCTCGTAGCTTTGAAGTCGTTAATGCCGTCATCACATAACAAGGAATTGCGTTTTTTTTTTCACTTATTGAATTCCCACTAACGAACTTGTGTTTAACGTGACCAACCCTTGCGTGTTTACCAGGCAATTGCCTAGTCTACATATGAAAAAAACCCTTCCTAGTATGCAGTTTCTAAATAAGCCTTGGAAGCCTTCCGTTTGTTTGGGATACCTTTTTTACATAATAGTACGAGACGGAAGTGTATCTAGCCCACCCGAACACACCGAGCACCCCAGGGAACAAACCCGACTAGTTTAACAAGTTATACCTGTGCGTTATGTAGCGTCATGTATTACCCCTGTCCGTATGCTAAAGGCACGTCAATTTGCTGAGGTTCGTTCCGTGTTACAATGGCTCCAGCTCCAGAAACAGGCATGGCCAATCGCGGTTTGCCTCCCTGTGCCCTCGGTGTGACAATTTGGACAGCAACTATACCAACAGTTGCTTGCATTGGAATGGCCACAGGGACACCTCCAGGGCCCTGGGTCATAGCGTTGTTAGCGTTGGCTGTGTACATCACTTGTCCCTTTGAATGAAAGATTTAATTGTTTGAATTAAAGAACCGTCCTCTTGGATAGGTGGCAATTGCTATTGAACTTTGACTTATGTTCTTGTCTGAGTAAAGCCGTAATTTTGTGATATATTTTAAAGGGTAGTATCACGAGAATTCTCCTAAGTTTTTGTGTAAACTTTGCTAAAATTACGAGAAGGATGCTCTCCGTGATCAACTACATAACCGTTAAAAGGCACAAGAAAGGTATAAATTCATTATCCTAGGTGTAAATAAATGCAATCAATGTTTTTTAAGTGAATTTTTCTCACGTTATACTGACAAAGATGAAAACGACGGCCGGTTTTTTTTTTTTTTTTTTTTTTTAAGCTTTACGCCACTACTGTCCTATCCATCTGTAGCCAAACAACCTTTGAACATCTTTAACGACCATTACTAAAATACGTTTTAGCCAGGCCAGGCCGCTTTTAGGGGATTTCCAATTATTTTATTTTTAAATATCACAGTGACACTGTCCCTTTAAGTTAAATACAGAAATGATGTGCATGCACGTCCATGTTAATAGAGTCAGCTTATTGCTTCCTTTCTAACTAGAGTACTGAAGTTAAATTAAGGAATACATCAAATTAACGTTTCTGTTCACCACCAGAGTCCAACATTTGCCATATTAAAATATCTCAAATGGAAGAATAAAAACGAAAGGTGATTTTTGCCAGCACTGAAAGAACCCTCTTTTTAAAACTGTGAATAAAACAGTTAGCAAAGACGTCTTGGCTTCCACCCGCACGTATCTGTACTATCGGTTGCAAAGGACTCTATATTAGGATATTGTAACGGCAAATAGGATGCATATCAAAACAAACTCTTGCTTCGTCACGAACCGTAAATAAACAATTTTCACGCATTAATAAATCTAAATAGGGATGAATGATGTACATGATTAGCTCATGGAAGATCGGCATCGCAGAGTTAAATCGCTTTATAAAGTTGTGATAAAGAGGACATGCCTTCCATCGGGAGTGCTAAGTCCGATGTTTGATACAGCATGCAGAACATACCGGCAAGTCACTCTTGACCCTGGAGTCCGCTTACCTGCTGTGATGGAGTACTATAGCAACATGTGCAACGGTTCTGAACACGACAAACACAAACGGCCGCCCATGTTCCAATGGCAAAGGCAACAACACCGAGAATCAAAATAATCACAGAGAAGGCCATTTCTGTGTCATATAGAGTGAGCATTTCGCTAGTGTGTCCGTATCTGTATCTGTAGTCGTCTCGATATCCCGCAATGGACATGCTGTAGTAGATGATGATTACTCCACCAAACACAGCCGATATGATGGAGAAACCCCTGAATATACCAGCCTGGAAGTTCAAATAAGAAAGCAAACATAGTGAGTTGATAACGAGCCTTCTGTAATAACCATTTGCACAGTTTGCCCAAGGATGCACTCAAGAAAGGATATAGGGAGTGTATTATAACGTCGTTGCGTGTTACACGAACGTCAGGCAACTTGGGTTCTAGCTCGATCTTCATGGCGTATTACATTTTTCCCTCCCTCCACTCCCTGTCTTATATTATACTTAACGCAAGGCAGGTTTTCCCCCACCTTTGCTGGGATAATTCCTTGTTACTTTTCTAGATTGTTTTGAAATAAATCGGCCGCACCTGTGGCCAAAATACCCAAATGCGAATGTCTGCTGTTGTCCCAGCAAACGGAGCTCAACAAAGCAGCACACATGTCTTACCAATAAGTGTGTCTTATTGACTAAGAAGAAGCAAGATACTTAAATGTTTTTTTCGTGTAAGAGTTTATTCAAATTTCTGTGATACCTATGACTGTTTGGAGCTCAGATTTTTCCTTAGAGCTTGTAATGTGACAAACTGCTGCGCCCGCAATATTTCAGATATTTTATCTACTTACATAAGTATTATGGTATATACATCGTTCTTTACGAGTCCCAGGAATCCCAAAGCCCCCTGTGATGCACATCTGCAACAGAACAATACCGTTACATTGTTCGGGCTCAAATAACTTGACGAGAGTGATCTGAAGACAGAACAAAACTGCGCAAAGTGCAGTGGTGGGGAAACGGAAGACATAAAAAAATAAAGTGGATTTCACACACAATATTATATTCGTATTGGTAATCAAATGGTGACGAGTGAAATTAGGAAATAATTTCACGCGCGTTTTGTCAAAATGCTAATAATTTCCCGAGCCTTTAGGCGAGGGAAATTATTAGTATTCTGACAAAATGCAAGTGAAATTATTTCCTACTTTCACGAGTATACCATTTGATTACATTTTAATATCATAGGTGACAAATTACGCTTGCAATCGTAGGATTTTGACTAGTATATTATTGCATCGCGAACTCCGAGCTTTGAAAAGCTGAAAGCATACATTTTGCTCAATTGCGTAAGTTTTTTTAGTCTTTGAAGAAAACCTTTTAGAGATTTCTTTTTGCTGTTGATAAAGAGTTTCAAAGATAAATCAACTGTCAATTGTTTCTCACATTATGACCGTAGTTCGTCTTGAATGAACTGAAAATGGCGCCCGTGTAAAAGGCTCAAAAATCCGCTCGATGCCATTTATGTAATTGGCTTAAGTCTAGAAGTCGTTTTGACGTTTTGAGATATAAAATATCATCAAAAGTTTTATTACATGGCCAAGGCTAGCTGGCTAAGATGAAATTCAAGCGAAAATGTACAAAGTTTAAGCTTTAAAACATCTTTTATTACGGACGCCATCTTGCCGCTAACTACGTTGCCATGGCAATTTTATAATTTCACATGTGAAGTTATAAATTAACGTTAAAATTTCGCGCCAAAATTAAGGAGTAATTTGTCACCTATGATATTATTCTCAAAATCTCAGCCTCGGGCTTATTCTCAAAATATTCTTAAACTGTCGCAAATTTCAGCTTCGATATTCTTGTAAAATAAATTCTTATAAAAAAAAGTGCATTATGTGAGCGTCCTCGTTCTGTTTTAACCACCGCGCCGTCAGAGTACATAGAGATCATGGTTAATCTTCGTTAGTACCTGCTTTCATCATGCCCGCATTCCAAATAACAGGTTTTCTAAGTTTATCGCCTGTCAGTTTTCAGATTTAGAGGAAGGACATGCCCAAAATCTGGCTTTTAATGGGGTGGTGGAAAGAATAGAGTATGCGGAAAAAGTAGAATGTGGTTCAATTTTTTCCGCTTTTCAAGCCGTCCATATAATTTTTCTATTTCATTTTATGCACGTAAAGGCAGTTAATTCAACGCTGCTATCGGAAGACGAAATTAGACAGTTTCGCTTCAGTGTCGCTTTTTAACCGAAAAATTCGAGCCCAATTTTCCCTGCGCGTTTGACGTTTCAATCTTTTTTTTTTGTAAAAAAAAAAAACTAAGACTTCGTGTTAAATGGCAAAATTACGTACCAAAATTATTTACATCTTATTGCGAACTTCTGTTTACAGTTTCAAATATCTTAGCAAAAGAAATCATTTCTACCGACACCAAACATTGAAAACAAATTTCGAAGTTTCATTCTAGACAACTTTACAAAATAGCTACACGTGAGATTTTACCAATAGTTTGCACGGTTATTGTGGACTTTGAAATTCACTTTCTAAGCCTCTGATAATCAAGAAACTGTTGTTGCTGTTATCACGGATAACAAAAGTCCATGCCTGAACTCCAATTCTGCCTTGAGACCTGACTCGGTATTTAGGTATCCTAGAACATATATCGCTATATTATCTTAGGTATTATCTTGGAAAATCGTTAATTTTTTCGCGTTTAAACATTGATATCAAAGCATTTCCTTGAATAAAAATTAAGCTCACCCAAACACCGATCCATATCCCAAAATATATTTTACCAGTCCAGAAGTACTCCACAACACGATCTGCGATACCAAAGCAGACGAGGAGAAACCCGTCAATGATTTGTGCGATGGCCAGAATCCTCGCCATACGTACAACCTTCGCTGAATTGTCCGCCATGTTAACGTTAACATATAGCGTTACCTACCGATAAAACCACTTCAACCAACTTCGTCATTGACTATTTAAGAAAGCTCAACTTCCGGCTTGCAGCACGTACGTAACTAAGGTGAATTTTCACTGTCGCGTGATTTTACGAACGTTAACAGCGATGAATTTTACTGGATTTACGAGCGCAAAATAAAATAGAGGAAAAAGGTATGAAACACCTGCGATTGCGGAAAAGGTTGAACGTAAAAGAGCAGGTTTGTCAGTTTTTGCTGTAACCCCTGGAATGGACGAAGTTTATAATTTATTGATTGTTTCTCGTTTCTCAGCTTTAATTTCAACCAAACATACAAGCTATATCTTCATTATGAGGTAAACGTCGTGTGAACGTGCGAATCGAAAATGAATTTTACTCAAAATTGAGATACATCTATTCAGGCCTCATCAACTATCACCTCATAGTAGAAGCTCTCCCAGAGGTTTCAAGGAAACAAGGGAACATGGCCATTAACATTTTGAAAACATGGAAACAAAGAAAATAAAACTGGGAACATGGAAACAACGAAAACACCCGACTTCTCCCAATACTGGACACAAGCAAGTTACGTTTATTTAGCTGTAAATGCGTTGTGTTGACAATTTGTCGAATATGTAATAAAATAATTTAGAATATCGTCTGAATTTAGCCAACTCAACCTACGGCCTCTTCGATATACAGCGTAAATTGGCAGGATGCTTGTTGAATTTCTACAAATAACAATACAGGTAAAACTTTTAAAACAAACAGAATTTTATTTGAATTTTTTATTTGTTTTAAAGACTAAACTTCATGTCACTCAGTCTGTGAAATAAAAGTCTTAACTAATACAATCTGAAGTTACATCATTGTTTAACCCTCGGACGTACAAGCAAACTCATGATACCCCAACCGTCCTACAAGAGGGGGGGGGAGGGCAGGAAACCCCTTACCAGGCTTTTCGCTCTATTAAGGCACAGCGAAACCTTTGCACTGTATAAAAAGCCCGCAGCTCGCTTTGGAAGTTGACCTATGTTTTGTCGGCTGTTAGGTCACATGACGTCATTAGGGCCGCCATCTTGGATCCGCCATCTTGGTTTTCACCACTTTCAAAGGAAGTCGGAAAATAACGGAAATCGAGGCAAAGAAAAGACAGAATTCTTAAATGAAAATTAAAAATAAATAAATCGTACGACAAATTTTAAAACATGGCATTTTAGGCGAGAGCTGCTTGTATTTGAAAAAAACTTCAAATGTTGGGGACTCAGCTTCTTTGTCCCACGCTCGCGACATGCTGAATATTTCATCTTTCACATTTCATTTACCTAGCTTAAAATTTACCATCTTTATTTATTTATCATCATAGACACTTGGTTGACTTAACAGGGGACATAACAGGGGATAATGAACAGCTACTGAGAGATTGAACATTCTAAAGTAAATCCTTTTTTCAAAATGTTGAAGAAATCTTTTGCATTCATTCTCCCCTGCTAGTACGTCCGAGGGTTAAAAGGTAAAACAACGCAACAATTAACACACCTACATCTAAGTTATATTTCTAGGACCGTTTAAAAAAACGTATACAGCCGAAAAAGCAGCAGCTTAAAAAGATACAATAAAGCATATATTTTAGTTTTTTGTAACGTCGATCTTGCTTTTATGGTGTTTACAAGACATCCACCGCACTTGTATGCATATTTTAAGTCTTTACTGGACCCTGCAGAACAAACATTTAACGGTTAGTTATTTTGAAATGAGGAAACCATTATAAAACAATGCACTGAAAGCGCAAGGCTGTAAAATAAAATCTGAAAGTAGTGTAAAAAAAAGAATTACTTTATGAATCGAGGTCGTTGCGTCAATAGCCAAAAGATGCCATGCGATGGATCTAGGGGAAGAGCCAGATAAGCTGGGGGCCCCCTTCTAATTTCTGGTAGAGACACTAGTTTCAATAACACCCTCTACTAAAAATGTTCTGGGTGTACACACTAACGCTAGTAGTGCAAGGTCTGTTTTCGCCACTGGATGCCAGATAACAACAAAAGAGTCTAAACTGAGTCTCTGAGAATTCATTCAATTTATCATTTCACTGCAAAAAAAATTGCCCTAATATTCACCTATTCCTCGATTAACTAGTCCATGCCGAAGGAGTCTCCGATTTTCACTTGCTAGATAAGCATTGAAAGCTTTCCATTGGTGTGGGAAAACGGGAAAATTTCCGGAAAATGAACAGTTGTTCTATAAAGCATGGCATGGGACGGAAGAGTTGGATACCCACCCTAACACACCAAGCACCTCATACTTGGGGCCTGACCAGTTACACAAGTAATACCTGAGCGTTTTGTTGCGTCATGTACTGTCCCTGTCCGTATGATGGAGGCATCTCAACCTGCTGAGGTTGGTACCCTGTGGCCATAGCTCCAGCTGGAGTAACTTGAGCCAACTGAGGTTGGTAACCTGTGGTCATGGCTCCAGGTGGAGCAGCTTGCGCCAGTTGAGGCTGATAACTCCCAGCCCCAGAAACAGGTACCATGACCATTTGAGGTTGGCCTCCCTGTGCCCCTGGTGTGACAGTTTGGACTGCAACCATGCCACCACCTGCTTGCATTAGAACGGCCACAGGAACACCACCAGGGCCCTGGGTCATGACGTAACCAGTGTTGGCAGTGTACATAACTTGCCCCTGTGAAAAGAAATATATCAAAGGAATATGAGGTAAGTGATCACCTATGCAAATATACAGATAGATTGAATTAAAGAAACGTTTTTCGAGTAAATAGTAAGCTTCTGCACTTTTTTTCTGGGTACAGGAATGGCACAGTGGTGTAAGTGTTAGCCTCTTACCAATGTGGCCCGAATTCCATTCCCGGACCCGGCGTCATATGTGGTTTGGGTTTGTTGTTGGCGCTTGCCCTCGTTCTGAGGTTTTTTTCTTCGGGTTCTCCGGTTTTCCTCCCTCCACAGAAACCAACAGTTCTAAATTCCACTTTATAGAAATGCCACTGCAAATTCCGATTTAATTTTTTTGTTATTTATTTATTTAACTCGCTGTGGTTTAGAAAACCATTCATGCACGTGCGTATGCATTAAGTCTTTGATTGGTTACAATTGATTCTGAACTGAGGAACTTACGATGACATGTTTGCCAATTAAAAAATAGAGCAGTTTTCAATTGAGTGTTGTAATCATTCTAGCCAATCACAAAGAACACAGACAATCCAGTAAGCCAATCAAAACTCGAAGCAAATACATGTAGCCGGCACGAAGCGCGGGAAAACACGCGTGAGCGAGATATGATTGGTTTTGGTTTTTGATTGGCTGAGAAAGTGGCGCGACAGTTTTAAACCAATCACTAAGCAAAGTAATGCAAAAACAATGCAAACGCGAATTACTTTCGATACTCAAGTGAAAACCGCTTTAAGTATGTCATCCTTTTTCGGGGTTGTAATGTCATACAACAAGATTATACGTCTGATGACGATTTTTGTTTTTACTCTCGCTTCATCAAGTAGCCAAACAGTTTTAACATGAAAAATCCAAAACAGATAAATAAATAAGTCCTGGAAGTTTGGCAGTGCATAGTAACACTACCTTTTCAAAATTGTTTATAAAAGTAGGGTCCCCTAGGAGCTTCAGAAAAAGAGGGAACATGGTCATTAACGTTTTAGAAACATGGGAACAAAAGAAAAATAAAACTGGGAGCACGTAAACAAAAGCGGAGAAAAAGGAACAGAGAACACCAAAATCAAAGAACAACTTTCAGGGAACACGGGAACACAAGGAAAATTTTGTTGGGAACAAGCTAACATGAACGCCCCCTGGGAGTCCACAAAAAAAAACCAGCAATGTCGTGGCCTCAACCGCCGCCAGTGAGACAGTACACTTGATTACTCTCGGTAGGCTACTAACCTGTTGTGGTACAGAACTGCTGTAGCAGCATGTGCAAGGTTTCATCAGACAAAGACACACAGACGCCCAGATTCCAGTGGCAAACTCAACAATGCCAAGAACCAAAATTATAGCACTGTAAGCCATATCTTCGTCATAGCCACTCCTTCTGTATTTGCGGTAGTACCTGTAACCGCTGTAGCTGTAGTCGTCTCGATAATTGGCAATTGCTATGCTATAGGCGATAATGATGATTCCACCAAACACAGCTGAGGTGATGGAGAAACCCATAAATATACCAGCCTGAAGGTTCAAATAAGAAAACATAGTGAGTTGAAAACGAGCCTTTTTCAATGACAAAGAAGCACTGAAAATGGTTTACCGTATTTATTCGATTAAGCGCCCAACCTCGAATAAGCGCCCACCCTTTAGGAAGGAAAAGTTAATAAGCGCCAGCCTCGAATAAGCGCCCACCCCTACCTGTCTCAAAGAAAAACCCTATGAACACACATGAGGAGTGTTGATTATTATTGAAATTGAGATTGAAATCGACTAAGTACTACTAAAAGACTTGCGCAAAGACCGAGTTTTCCTGAAAAACTCTCAATAAACAGTTAAAGTTTTGCGTTGGTACATCTTCACGTTTCATTATTATTCATTGTTTTGTTGCAAAATAAAGTAACCAGTTGCTAAAAATGGTGAAAATGTAATAAGCGCCTAGCCTCGAATAAGTGTCCACCTCGAATAAGCGCCTACTCTCAGGGTCCAAAAATTTAATAAGCGCCCAGGGCGGTAAATCGAATAAATACGGTATTTGCTCAAGGAGATACCTTAAGGTTAATTTTGTTAGCGGCTACTAATTTAAGCGATTTTTCAGACCAAGATTTAGCGACTATTATATTCAACGATTTTCCGAAAAATTTAAAAAAATTAGTGATATTGTGTAAAACCATTTTTAATGAACACATAGCTAAGATGGAAATAAATGTTTAGCAAAAGTACAAACTCACTTGAAATTGAACGAAAATTTGCAAAAAAGAACAAAGTTAAGGGCATCTATTTTTAAAAGAATTCTCCAAGTCGACTAAGCTTATTTTGTTTCCTTTTGGGGTAGGAGAGGAGGTATTTAAATTTAACGAGTAATAAATTTGACCAAGACAAATTTTAGCGAGTACTTAATTTAGAGATTTTAGCCTTACTCGCTTAAATCGCTAAAATTAGTAGCCGCCAACAGTAGTAACCTTAAGGTATATAAAACGGAAGGAACATTAACACCCGAGGCTATGTTGAGCTCGGATTTTTAAAGGTTGTCAAAATGAGACAAACTTCTGGACCCACAATATTTCACAACTTACAAAAGCGTTGCGTGAAGTACTTCGTTCTTTGCGAGTCCCAGGGATACCCAGGCCTCCTGCTATGCACATCTGCAATAGAACAATGCCATAACATTAGCAATAGACTGTTAAAAGTCCTGCTATTTTTTGCACTTGGTCGTCCTGGCATTCGAGCTTTAAAAACTTGGCGCGTGTAATATGAGAAGAAGACAATTAACCTACACTAGGTGCAGTGATGGAGAACCGGAAGGTATACGAAGAATAGTACGGAAGTTCTTATTATTTCAATCTATCAAAAAATAGTTCTATAGACTTGTGAGTTCGTCATGATTTGATTTAATGGCAAGATGCCACAGAAAGTTTAAACAATTCTCTCGCGTATTTTGCTTCTGTAGCAAAGTAAACCAAAGTGTGACATAGCAATTTTTAGACAACATTGATTATATTACAACTATAATCGGAAATATGATCCTTTTATGACCTTTTTTTGTTACACTAAGTGTGAATATGTTTCAGTAGGTGTCGCGTGGATTATCAAACATAGTTCCGTAGGCAAACGCTCGTAACTGTAAAATTGTGGTTATGTTGCAATTAAGTTGTTTATCCAAGAAGGAAACTCCGTGTATACTTTGTAATTTCTATCACGTATTCGTTAGCATAAGAACATAAAAAATATGCATTTTATTATTTTCCTTCGTCATTCCAGGTCATTCAACAGTGGTTCAAAACGCACAGAAACTAGACAAGTTCGCCTGGACGCATTTTCCTGTACCAAAGAGAAGCCCGAGTACACACAGCTATCCATCTAGTTAGTATTTGCAAGAGAAGTGCCCTTTACTTGAAGTCCTTCTCAAATGCTTAATATGCAAACCATATTTAGAAGCAGTTATTGGATTTTAAACAGCTTGATCCTGAGGATATACAAAAAATACAAAGACTTATTATGTAAACCAAGTTTATTTCCATAAGAGAAGCCCGAGTATACAGAATTCGATACTCTATTTCAAACCAGAATGAATCCAAAGTTACATTGTACATCAAAACACTGTTTTTGAGACAAATCCACGTTTCTAATCACACCTAAAACTCCTTGTTTCATTCCATTATAACTATTAAAACTTTCTGCGATCTTAGTTGTCAAGTACAGTTGCACTCAAATGTCACATCCGATTCATGTTGTCACGCAATTTTCGTCTTTCTCCTAAATACACAACCATACAAACAGAAAATTGTCCAATGCCCAATAAAATGCATAATTTTTGATGCTCTTATGCGGGGGACAAAAACGTTCATAACCTTAACTGTTTACGAAAAAATATCGACTGTCAATTTTAAATAGATGGAGCACCATAAGTTATGATAGCAGAATCGATCTTCATATTTGAGCGTTTCAGTAATCTCAACTAGAAGCAAAGAATGGTGGCATGTTTGGTGCAGTTTCTTTTAACTGCAAAAGAGTTTAAATAAACTATTATTATTATAATCAGACAGTGTAAAATTGTTGACAGATGGCAACCCAAATTTGCATTTCAAATCACGCAAAATACATCCTGCGTGAAAACGTTACACTCGCTCTGTAATACTCGGCGATTAAGCAACAGTTCTTCCTTAAGTTAACTTCAAAATATGACGCTCTTTCACTTTGTTTGATTTAACAGAACAATAAGCGTGCCATTTTCCGTTTTCGTTCGATTTTAAACGTGTAAATCTGTTTTGGTAAAGATTTATAAAACCCGATACGCGACAAACAGATTTGAATATATTAAATCCCTACTTCAACGAAGGACATGCCTTGATATTACCTTGGGAAACAGATTGAGTTTGAAAACAACTCAAGTGATCATTGGAAGTCAATTACTTTGTCGCCTTTAAACATTGATATGCAACACGTTCACGCATATAAATATTACTGATTTGGCAGGTTGCAAGCAAAACTCACCCAGACACCGATCCAAATCCCAAAACCTACATAACCAGTCCAGAAGTATTCCACATTAGCGTCTGCGATGCCGAAACAGAAGAGCAGGATCCCGACAATGATGTGCACGATGGAAAGAACCCTCGCCATGTTGGCAGCCTTTGGTGAATCGTCCGCCATGTTTAATAGCGTTTGTATCCAAACAAAAGCTCTTCGATCGAACCACACCACCACTTGAACAGACATACGTCATCAACTATTAATAAAATTTGCATCACGCAAGAGGAAGTTACCTAAGGAGGCTGGATGTAGTTTTTTTAGCAGAAGGGTGGTTGTTTTGAAAACTAAAATTATCTAGGAAGCCAATGTTCGATTTTTGCCAAAATACATCATAATGATCAAATATGACCATTTTTAATTTTTTACCCGTCACTTAGCCACAAAGGTTACCACAGCAGCGATTGACGTTTTCTTTTGTTCACAAACAAGCTTGATGTTTATTTTTTAATATGTTAAAGTTTAGTAGATTTTAATTTTCAAAACAACCACCCTTCGGCTAAAAAAACTACATCGAGCCTCCTTAAGATGAAAAGACTGACTTGAACCAAGCAGTTGGATTTTTGGCGATTGTGTTAGTAACCCGTTTGAATAGACGGAGACAGTTGGTTTTTTACTTTTGTTTCGTTTTTCAGGATTATTTTCCATCAAATCTACCACATACAGGTATCACGGATGACCGAACTCACCGAATTGACCTGACACCCATTGTGTGGCTTCATGGCTCAAATGCTATCGGGTGATTTCAGGGCTCCTGGTGGTTTTTTCGACTTTTTTTGCTTGTTTACAAGCAAAAAGAAGTAGAATAGCAGTTATGGGTAAAATCTGGAACCGGAAGGAATCGCATTCTTGTTAACTCTCAAGGGACTGTTTTAATTTCTCAAGGGAATACTTTCCGCTGTGGGTGATCAAAGCGCGTGACTTGTAAAGTGCCACTCTATAGTTGTGCACAGCGAAAATTGGCAGGATGCTTGGTGAATTTCTACAGATAACAATACAAGGTAAAACTATTAAAACAAACATAAATTTATTTGAATTTTTTATTTGTTTTAAAGACTAAACTTCATCTCACTCAGTCTGTGAAATAAAAGTCTTAACTAATACAATCTGAAGTTACTATTACTATTAAGGCACAGCGAAACTTTTGCACTGTATAAAATGCCCGCAGCTCGCTTTAGAAGTTGACCTATGTTTTGTCGGCTGTTACGTCACATGACGTCATTAGAGCCTCCATCTTGGATCCGCCATCGTGGTTTTCACCATTTTCAAAGGAAGTCGGGAAATAACGGAAATCGAGGCAAAGAAAAGACAGAATTCTTAAATGAAAATTAAAAATAAATAAATCGTACGACAAATTTTAAAACATGGCATTTTTGGCGAGAAAAAATTCAAATGATGGGGACTCAGCTTCTTTGTCCCACGCTCGCGACATGCTGAATATTTCATCTTTCACATTTCATTTACCTAGCCTAACATTTACCACCTTTATTTATTTATCGTCATAGACACTTGGTTGACTTAACAGGGGACATAACAGGGGATAATGAACAGGTACTGAGAGATTGAACATTCTAAAGTAAATCCTTTTTTCAAAATGTCGAAGAAATCTTTTGCATTCATTCTCCCCTGCTAGTACGTCCGAGGGTTAAAAGGTAAAACAACGCAACAATTAACACACCTACATCTAAGTTATATTTCAAGGACCGTTTAAAAAAACGTATACAGCCGAAAAACCAGCAGCTTAAAAAGATACACTTAAGCATATATTTTAGTTTTTTGTGACGTCGATCTTGTTTTTATGGTGTTTACAAGACATCCACCGCACTTGTATGCATATTTTTAGTCTTTACTGGACCCTGCAGAACAAACATTTAACGGTTAGTTATTTTGAAATGAGGAAACCATTATAAAACAATGCACTGAAAGCGCGAGGCTGTAAAATAAAATCTGAAAGTAGTGTAAAAAAAGGATTACTTTATGAATCGAGGTCGTTGCGTCAATAGCCAAAAGATGCCATGCGATGGATGTAGGGGAAGAGCCAGATAAGCTGGGGCCCCCTTCTAATTTCTGTTAGAGACATTGGTTTCAATATTACTCTCCACTAAAAAAATGTTCTGGGTGTACACACTAACGCTAGTTCAAGGTCTGTTTTCGCCACTGGATGCGAGATGACAACAAAAGAGTGTAAACTGAGTCTCTGAGAATTCATTCAATTTATTATTTCACTGCAAAAAAATTGCCCTAATATTCAACTATTCCCCGATTAACTAGTCCATGCAGAAGGAGTCTCCGATTTTTCACTTGCTAGATAAGCATTGAAAGCTTTCCATTGGTGTGGGAAAACGGGAAAATTTCCAGAAAATGAACAGTTGTTCTACAAAGTATGGCATGGGACGGAAGAGTTAGATACCCACCCTAACACACCAAGCACCCCATACTTGGGGCCTGACCAGTTACACAAGTAATTCCTGTTCGTTTTGTTGCGTCATATACTGTCCATGTCCGTATGAGGGAGGCATCTCAACATGCTGAGGTTGGTACCCAGTGGCCATAGCTCCAGCTGGAGCAACTTGAGCGAACTGGTGTTGGTAAGCTGTAGTCATGGCTCCAGCTGGAGCAGCTTGCGCCAGTTGAGGCTGGTAACTCCCAGCCCCAGAAACAGGTACCATGACCATTTGAGGTTGGCCTCCCTGTGCCCCTGGTGTGACAGCTTGAACTGCAACCATGCCACCACCTGCTTGCATTGGAATGGCCACAGGAACACCACCAGGGCCCTGAGTCATGACGTAACCAGTGTTGGTAGTGTACATAACTTGCCCCTGTGAAAAGAAGTATATCAAAGGAATATGTGGTAAGTGGTCACCTATGCAATTATACAGATAGATTGAATAAACTTCTGCATTTTTTTCTGGGTGCAGGAATGGCACAGTAGTGTAAGCACTAGCCTCCCACCAATGTGGCCCGAATTACATTCTCGGACCCGGCGTCACATGTAGTTTGAATTTGATGTTGGCGCTTGCCCTCGTTCCAATTTTTTTTTCTTCGGGTTCTCCAGTTTTCCTTCCTCGACAAAAAAAACACAGTTCTAAATTCCACTATAGAAATGCCACTGCAAATTCCAATTTAATTATTATTTTTAGTTATTTCACTCGCTGTGGCTTAGAAAACCATTCATGCACGTGCGTATGCATTAAGTCCTTTACTGGTTATAATTAAATCTGAGGTACTTACGATGACATGTTTGCCAATTAAAATATAGAGCGGTTTTCAATTGAGTGTCGTAAAAACAAAACCAAAGTAATCATTCTAGCCAATCACAAAGAACACAGACAATCCAGTAAACCAATCAAAACTCGAAGCAAATACAAGTAGCCAGCACGAAGCGCGGGAAAACACGCGTGAGCGAGAAATGATTGGTTTTGGTTTTTGGTTGGCTGAGAATGTGGCGCGACAGTTTTAAACCAATCACTAAGCACAGTAATGCAAAACCAATGCAAACGCGAATTACTTTCGACACTCAAGTGAAAACCGCTCTAAGTATGTCGTACTTTTTCGGGGCTGTAATGTAATACAACAAGATTATACATCTGATGACGTTTTTTGTTTTTACTCTCGCTTCATCAAGTAGCCAAACAGTTTTCACATGAAAAATCCAAAACAGATGAATAAATAAGTTCTGGAAGTTTGGCAGTGCATAGTAACACTACCTTTTCAAAATTGTTTAAAAAAGTAGGCTCCCCTAGGAGCTTCAGGAAACGAGGGAACATGTAATGTAATGTAATTTATTTACCCACGTAACACGGAAGAGCTCAGGAGCTCGTAAAGACGTGTACGTGCATCCAAGGTCGAATTGGAATTTGGAGTGTTGGTTTTTGAGGAGGGAGGAAAACCGGAGAACCTGGAGAAAAACCCTCGGAGCAGGAGCGAGAACCAACAACAAACTCAACCCACATATGGCACCGGGCCGGAATCGAACCCCGGGCCACATTGGTGGGAGGCGAGAGCTCTCGCCACTGGTCATTAACGTTTTAGAAACCTGGGAACAAAAGAAAAATAAAACTGGGAACACGTAAACAAAAGCGTAGTAAAGGGAACAGAGAACACAAAAATACAAGAACAACTTTCAGGGAACACGGGAACACAAGGAAAATTTTGTTGGGAACAAGCTAACATGAACGCCCGCCGGGAGTCCACAAAAAAAAATGTCGTGGCCTCAACCCCCGCCAGTGAGACAGTACACTTGATTACTCTCGGTAGGCTACTAACTTGCTGTGGTGCAGAACTGCTGTAGCAACATGTGCAAGGTTTCATCAGACAAAGACACACAGACGCCCAGATTCCAGTAGCAAACTCAACAATGCCCAGAACCAAAATTATAGCACTGAAAGCCATATCTGCGTCATAGCCACTCCTTCTGTATCTGTAGTAATATGATCTGTATCCTCCGTAGCGACCTCGATATTCGGCAATTGCTATGCTGTAGAAGATAATGATGATTCCACCAAACACAGCTGAGGTGATGGAGAAACCCATAAATATACCAGCCTGAAGGTTCAAATAAGAAAACAGTGTGAGTTGAAAATGAGCCTTTTTCAATGACAAAGAAGTACTGAAAATGGTTTATTTGCTCAAGGCGCTACCTTAAGATTACTTTTGTTAGCGGCTTCTAATTTTAGCGAATTTTCAGAGCAATATTAAGCGACTATTAAATTAACGAATTCTGACAAATTTAAAAAAATAGTGATATTGTGTAAACCATTTTTAATGAACACATAGCTAAGAGGGAAATAAATGTTTAGCAAAAGAACAAACTCACTTGAAATTGACAATTTGCCAAAAAGAACAAATAAAAGTTATAGGCATCTATTTTTAAAAGAATTCTCCAAGTCGACTAAGCTTATTTTGTTTCATATTGGGGTGGGAGAGGAGGTATTTAAATTCAACGAGTAATAAATTTGACCACGACAAATTTTAGCAAGCACTAAATTTAGAGATTTCAGCCTTACTCGCTTAAATCGCTAACATTAGTAGCCGCAAACAGTAGTCCCCTTAACCCTCGGACGTACAAGGGGGGGGGGGCGGGGGGGGGTGGATGCCACCCCCCCATAAGGTTTCTTCCAATTTTTGAAAAAACTATTTACTCTACAATGCTGAAACTTTCGGTAGCTGTTCATTCATCCTTTGCGGACATTTTGATATGTCAACCCTGTGTCTATGGTATTTGACGTTGCCATGGCAACGTCATAAATACAAGCAGTTCTTGCCAAAAATTGTCATTTTTACCATTTTTCTTAATTGTTTCCAGTTTTTTAAAACACAGGTGCAAGATGTGTTTATTTTTATATTCGGTAAGCATTCTGGCTTGATTTCGCATCAATTTCCGTTATTTTCTGACTTTCTAAGAAAATGTTGAAATCCAAGATGGCGGATCCAAGATGGCGGCTCTAATGACGTCACGTGACGTCATATGACGTCACAGCCAATTAAAATTATGTCATCTTGTTGAGTAAGCTAAGGGCTTTCTTATCAGTCAAAAATAATTTTGCTACGCCTCAATATAACGAAAACTCCGGGGTGGGGTTCCATCCACCCCCCCCCCCCTTGTACGATGGTGGGGTTGTGAGTTTGCTTGTACGTCCGAGGGTTAAGGAATATAAAACGAAAGGTACATTAATACCCGAGGCTATTTTGAGCTCGGATTTTTAAAGATTGTCAAAATGAGACAAACTTCTTGACACACAATATTTCACAACTTACAAAAGTGTTTCGTGAAGTACTTCGTTCTTTGCGAGTCCCAGGGATACCCAGGCCTCCTGCTATGCACATCTGCAATAGAACAATGCCATAACATTAGCAATAGACTGTTAAAAGTCCTGTTACTTTTTGCTTTAAAAACTTGGCGAGTGTAATATAAGAAAAAGACAAACCTACACTAGGTGCAGTGTTCACTGCGGTCAAACGTCTCAGGTAGTTTTTCTTTCTATTTTCGGGAAATTTCGTTTATATTAAAGAGCATGTATGAGCAAGAAGAGGTAACTGACTGTTGCTTAGTGTAAATATATTTCCATTCCCTCAAATAAGCTAGTATTTCTTCATTTTAAACGTTTCGCAACCGAACCAAGTGCTTTGACAAATGGCGCCGACATGCCCGTATTTACCTGTTTTCAAATACATAGAACTTTTTTAGTAAAGCTCCAAAAAATTAGTAAACCATCAACATCCCCGTCAAGTATCAATCTTTTAAAAAGTGAAAATTAGAACCTTATCTTTAAAGTACTTTTCTTGTTTTTTTTACATATTTCTATCGTTTGACCGCGGACGAGGTGCAGTGATGGGGAACCGGAAGGTACACCAAGATTAGTACGGAAGTTCTTATTATTCTCAATCTATCAAAAAATAGTTTTATAGACTTGTGAGTTCGTCATGATTTGATTTAATGGCAAGATGCCACAGAAAGTTCAAACAATTCTCTCACGTCTTTTGCTTCTGTAGCAAAGAAAACCAAAGTGTGACATAGCAATTTTTAGACAACATTGATTACATTACAACTATAATCGGAAATCTGATCCTTTTATGACCCTTTCTTGTTACACTAAGTGTGAATATGTTTCAGTACGTGTCGCGTGGATTATCAAACACAGTTCCGCAGGATTTACGTAGGCAAACGCTCGTAACTGTGAAATTGTGGTTATGTCGCAATTAAGTTGTTTATCCAAGAGGAAACTCCGTGTGTACTTTGTAATTTCTATCACGTATTCGTTGTTCAACAGTGGTTCAAAACGCACAGAAACTAGACAAGTTCGCCTGGACGCATTTTCCTGTACCAAAGAGAAGCCCGAGTACACACATCTATGCATCTAGTTAGTATTTGCAAGAGAAGTCCACCTTACTTGAAGTCCTTCTCAAATGCTTAATATGCAAACCGAATTTAGAAGCAGTTATTGGATTGTAACAGCTTGATCCTGAAGATATACAATAAATACAAAGACTTATTATGTAAACCAAGTTTATTTCCATGAGAGAAGCCCGAGTATACAGAATTCGATACTCTATTTCAAACCAGAATGAATCCAAAGTTACATTGTACATCAAAACACTGTTTTTGAGACAAATCCACGTTTCTAATCACACTTTACCTAAAACTCCTTGGTTCATTCCATTATAACTATTAAAACTTTTTGCGATCTCAGTTGTCAGATACAGTTGTGTCAAATGTCACATCCGAATCATGTTGTCACGCAATTTCGTCTTTCTCCTAAATACACAACCATACAAACAGGAAATTGTCCAATGCCCAATAAAATGCATAATTTTTTATGCTCTTGTGCGGGGGACACAAAAAAAATCGACTGTCAATTTTTAATAGATAGAGCACCGTAAGTTAAAATAGCAGAATCGATTCTCATATTTGAGCGTTTAAGTAATCTCAACTAGAAGCAAAGAATGGTGGCATGTTTGGTGCACTCAGGCAGTGTAAAATTGTTGACAGATGGCAACCCAAATTTGCATTTCAAATCATGCAAAATACATCCTGCGTGAAATCGTTGCACTCGCTCTGTAAAACTCGGCGATTAAGCAACAGTTCTTCCCCAAGTTAACTTCAAAATATGACGCTTTTTCACTTTGTTGGATTTAACAAAACAATAAGCGTGCCATTTTCCATTTTCGTTCGATTTTAAACGTGTAAATCAGTTTTGGTAAAGATTTATAAAACCCGATACGCGACAAACAGATTTGAAATATATTTAATCCCACTTCAACGAAGGACATGCCTTGCTATTACCTTGGGAAACAGACTGAGTTTGAAAACAACTAAAGTGAGAATTGAAAATCAATTACTTTGTCGCCTTTAAACATTGATATGCAACACGCTTACGCATATAGAACATAACATTTGGCCGGTCGCAAGCGAAACTCACCCAGACACCGATCCAAATCCCAAAACCTACATAACCAGTCCAGAAGCCCAGGGGGGGTACTTGCAGTATTCATGACGGGGGGGTCCGACGGAGCTTCATATTGCGAACCCAAAAAAATACATGAGCCTGAAATTTTACACCCAAAAAAATACCTGGCAACAAACGTTTCTACCCCAAAAAGTAAAAGACCGAGCACCTCGATACTGATTTATTCAATCAAACAGACTTCAAGACCTAAAAAAATACATGACAGATCTCTTGACCCCAAAAAATACCGAGGGTGTAAATTTTCAACCCAAAAAAATACGTCGGACCTCCCCGTCATGTATACTGCAAGTACCCCCCCCCCCTCCCCCCCGGGTCCAGAAGTAGGCCACAGCAGCGTCTGCGATGCCAAAAACGACGAGCAGAAACCCGACAATGATGTGTACGATGGCAAGAACCCTCGCCATGTTGGCAGCCTTTGGTGAATCGTCCGCCATGTTTGATAGCGTTTGTATTCAAACAAAAGCGCTTCGATCGAACCACACCGCACCACTTGAACAGACATACGTCATCAACTATTTATAAAATTTGCATCACGCAAGAGGAAGTTACTTAAGCTAAGAAGACTGAATTGAACAAAGTAGATCAATTTTTTGTCAATTGTGTTAGTAAGCCGTTGAAATAGACGATATTTCTTTTTTCCCCCGTTTCTCAGGATAATGTACCATTATGAGCTAATGACCTAATAGGGAACCTATTATCTGAGACCTCTCAAACCCGTAAACATTTCACCAAACCCTAAAAGATTTATGATGGTACGCACGTGAACACCCTTCTTCTCGATTCTTTTTCTGCAGTAAATAAATGCATTATATTTCTGTCTTTGAACAGATTTAATTAAGTGGTCTTTTCTTTTCCTTTTTAGTACGTACACTAGATACGCTCGGTACTTTCGGAACAATCAGAACAATCGAAAACCTCCGTACGCTCGATTTTCTCAATACAGTAGGTACACTCGGTACACTCGGTTAACTCGGTTCACTCTGTACACTCGGTACTCTCGCTACAGTTGGTACAGCCGGTACACTCGGTACACTCGGTACACTCGGTACACTCGGTACACTCGGTACACTCGGTACACTCGGTACACTCGGTACTCTCGCTACAGTTGGTACAGCCGGTACACTCGGTACACTCGGTACACTCGGTACACTCGGTACACTCGGTACACTCGGTACTCTCGCTACAGTTGGTACAGCCGGTACACTCGGTACACTCGGTACACTCGGTACACTCGGTACACTCGGTACACTCGGTACACTCGGTACTCTCGCTACAGTTGGTACAGTCGGTACACTCGGTACACTCGGTACACTCGGTTCACTCGGTACACTCGGTACACTCTCGGTACACACTTGGTACACTCTGTACGGCCGGTTTAGCGGGTACACTCAGTACAGTCGGTACACTCAGTATTGTCGGTACGCTCGGTACGCTCGGTACGCTCGGTACGCTCGGTACGCTCGGTACGCTCGGTACGCTCGGTACGCTCGGTACGCTCGGTACGCTCGGTACGCTCGGTACGCTCGGTACGCTCGGTACGCTCGGTACGCTCGGTACGCTCGGTACGCTCGGTACGCTCGGTACGCTCGGTACGCTCGGTACGCTCGGTACGCTCGGTACGCTCGGTACGCTCGGTACGCTCGGTACGCTCAGTACGCTCGGTACACTCGGTACGGTCGGTACACTCGGTAGAGCCGGTACACTTGTTCCACTCGGTACGCTCGATACCCTCGGTACGCTCCGTTCACTCGGTAAACTCGGAACACTCTCGGCGTGCTCGGTACAGCCGGTACACTCGTTCTACTCGGTACGCTGGGTACCCTTGGTACTCCATGGCCAGAAATCGCGGACATTAGAGTCGGTGAATTTTGATGCATCGTACATTTAGCGGTCACGAAAGTTGGTAATAGCCGCTGATTCATAGGCTTGACTTTGGGCTCATATACATCGACGATAATACACAAGAATGAGGCCTACGTAGAGTAATATTTTGTGTAATAGGGAAACCACTGGCCAAAAATATTGCATGTCAACAAAAACTGGAACAAAAGAGCTTTCAAACGATGGCTTTTGCAGCAGAATTGGAGCAAAGACGGCTAAAATAACGCAGTTCAAAGACAGCGGAATTTTGGATTTCAACGTGGATTGCCGCCTGGTTTTCTTTTCGGCGATTTACGGGATTTTTAAAAGCAAAAAGCAGGGCGAAGAAATCAGCATCGAAGGTGAAAATTGGCCAAATAGTACATCATACGGTGCTTGTCCTCAAACGATCGCGGCACTTGGGATATCCGGATTATGTTATCTGCTATGGCGGATCAAAATCTACTTTTGATGCAAATATTGGATTTTAAGCCTCTGTAATACAGAGCGTTGTATGAGCCAAGCTTCGAAAATAAACATCGATGAAAAGCAGGGCCAGTAACATTTGTTGATGAAAAACAACTAATCAGAATAGCCGAGGAAACTTTCAAGAACTCGGCCAGAGGGCGGCACCTGTTCCCGGTAAGCCAGAACTTGCTCAGGTTTATTTTTTTTTATTTCCCTCATACATTTCCTTTGAGTGTTTGGCGGCCATATTGCCCATTAAAACCGCGCGTGCGCCGTTGCGTTGACCAGAATTTCTGGCCATGCTCCGTACACCCGGTACACTCGGTGCACTCGGTACACTCGGTACACTCGGTACACTCGGTACGCTCCGTACACTCGGTACACTCGGTACACTCGGTTCACACGGTACACTCGGTTCACTCGGTACACTCGGTACACTCGGTACACTTGGTACACTCGGTACACTCGGTACACTCAGTACACTCGGTACACTCGGTACACTTGGTACACTTGGTACACTCGGTACACTCGGTACACTTGGTACACTCGGTACACTCGGTACACTCGGTACACTCGGTACACTTGGTACACTTGGTACACTCGGTTCACTCGGTACACTCGGTACACTCGGTACACTCGGTACACTCGGTACACTCGGTACACTCGGTACACTCGGTACACTCTCGGTACACTCTCGGTACTCTCGGCACAGCCGGTTCAGCGGGTACACTCAGTACAGTCGGTGCACTCAGTATAGTCGGTACGCTCGGTAAGCTAGGTACGCTCGGTACGCTCGGTACACTCGGTACGCTCGGTACGCTCGGTTTGCTCGGTACGCTCGGTACGCTCGGTATGCTCGGTACGCTCGGTACACTCGGTACGCTCGGTACGCTCGGTACGCTCGGTACGCTCGGTACGCTCGGTACGCTCGGTACGCTCGGTACGCTCGGTACGCTCTGTACGCTCAGTACGCTCGGTACAGTCGGTGCACTTGTTCCACTCGGTACGCTCGATACCCTCAGTACGCTCCGTACACTCGGTAAACTCGGAACACTCTCGGCGCGCTCGGTACAGCCGGTACACTCGTTCTACTCGGTACGCTCGATACCCTTGGTACTCTCCGTACACCCGGTACACTCGGTGCACTCGGTACACTCGGTACGCTCCGTACACTCGTTACACTCGGTACACTCGGTACACTCGGTGCACTAGGTTCACTCGGTACACTCGGTACACTCGGTACGCTCGGTACCCTTGGTACTCTCCGTACACCCGGTACACTCGGTGCACTCGGTACACTCGGTACACTCGGTGCACTCGGTTCACTCGGTACACTCGGTACACAATGTCGTAAAATAGTTTCTTAATTTGCGTAAAGCAAAAATTCTTAGATGAACTATCAACAATGGTGATATCCTGGTGTCATACGACGTAACTTCCTTGTTAACTAATGTGCCTTTGGTGGCGACCATCCAGATATTGGCCGACAAGCCATTCACCAATGATTGGTTCGATAAGACCCATGAACTCAGCTAGTCGAACTACTTAGAGCAGCAACCAACAATCAAGTCTTTCAGTTTGATGGGAATCTGTATGAACAGACGGATGGGGTCGCAATGGGATCCCCTCTTAGGCACTTACTAGCAAACACATGCGCTCCAGCCGTCCGTGCAAAAGTTTTCATCTATTTGTTTTTTCTTTATGTAAATTAAGAAACTTTTTAACGACATTGCTAATTGAATTATACCTTTGTCTTGAGAATTGCGTCAAGGTAATGCAAAAACGTCGACTGACTACGATTATGGAAATGAAAAAATAAAACAAAAACTGGGAAGAAGGTAACAATGAAAACATCCGACTTTTCCCAAGCCTGGGCAAAAAACAAGTCACGTTTTTCTAGCTGTAAATGCGTTTCCTTGCCAGTTTGTCGAATATGTAATAAAATAATTTAGATGAGTATATACTCAAACATTAAAAATTAAAATACAGTTGTATCTGACCTTTAAAAATGTTTTGCCCGCGCTGATTGGCTGCTTAAACTCCAGATATCCTTTGCTATGCTTTTTGCAAATTGTTAACATTTCACGTCCGAGCATCTCACAAGGCACGTTTAGCATAACGTTTTTGGCAAACGGCGAAAATAAGGAGGTCACGTGACCACTGCGTTGCCGTCACGTTTGCAGTTTGCGGTTCCGGCGCTCCAACGGTAAGTGACTCACGGGAAGGTTTTTTGGCCGCTCACGTTTGACACTTTTAGTAAGAGTTTATATATACCTTAATTTTATGGATCCAAATGTCGTTTTTTGTGATTAAAAAACAATGTATTTTGCATGATCTAAAACTAAGAAAACCGAGTGGCGAAAGAAGTTGAAAACAAAATGGCGGCTCGAAGTTCCTAAATAGTGCATGCAAAGAAGCACAGTTATGGAGTTCTTAAATCTAACTTTTATTTCAAGAATTATTTTAAAAAAAGTATACAACGCAGCAACTTTAATGAAACAGGAAATATTTTTGTTTTAGTTTTCTGTGACGTACATCTGGTGTTTATGGTGTTTACCAGACTCCCACCGAGCTTCCATGTACATCTCAAGTCTTTACTGGTACCTAATGAAAGACAATTCAACTGTCAGTTACTTTGAGCTGAAGTTAACAATTGCAGCACAAATTAGTGAAGGGATGAAGCTATAAAATAAATTCTTTACGTCGTGTGCAGAAAGAAATATTTTATGAATTGAAGTCGTAGCTTCTATCGCCATCAGATGCCAGAGGACAGTACAACAGTTAGTACACTGAGAGTCTCTTAGAAGCCATACATTCTATCATTTCACAAAAGAGAATTGCGTTAAGAGAACTAGTCTTTAACGTCACATACTTTTTTGAGTTTGCAAGTCAATTGGGTACAAGTCCAAATGGAGCTTTCGTGTTTTCACTTGTTAAACAAACCTTGGAAGCTTTCCATTTGTGTAGGAAAAATTAAAAAACGTCCCAGCAACGGGATCACTTTTTTCAGCAAAGTTAACACAATGCTACAAGACGGTAGTGTAAATTACCCATAAAAAAACATCAAGAACCCCAGGCTTAGGTCCAGACAAGTTAAAAAAGCCATACCTGTGCGTCTTGTTGCGTCATATAATGCCCCTGTTCGTATGATGGAGGCAGCTCAGCATGTTGAGGTTGGTACCCTGTGGCAATAGCTCCAGCTGGAGCAGCTTGAACCAACTGCGGTTGATAACCCACCGCACTAGAAACAGGTACCATGACCATTTGAGGTTGGCCTCCCTGCGCTCCCGGTGTGAAAGTTTGGATGGTAAGTAGTCATGTACGCCCATATAGATCCTAAATACCGAAGATTTCCGAAGATTTCCGAAGATTTCCGAAGATTTCCGAGGAAGATTTTCTTTCAAGTTACGATGACGTCATAGGTTGTTTTGAGCCGAAAGCCTCGCTTTCATGTTACGATGACGTCATAGGTACCTAAAGGCTCTAAAACCTCGCTTTCATGTTAGGATGTGGTCACAATGCCGAGTTTGATGGATGGCCGGAAGTAGAAAAACTGGAAAAGGAAAAACGGAAATAGAGTATTTATTTTGAAAAATGTTATGGATGAAGTGAGAAACCATAGCAACCGAGTGATGTCATAGCAACGGAAATTGTAAATTAAAAATTAAAAATCTCTTGTTGCGTGACAATAGGGGGGTATCCCCCTCTTGTACGTAAAAAGAAGGAACAAAGTCAAAAACAGAAAATAGTATTTATTTTCGAAAAATGTTACATTGCGGGGCACCCGACTTACGGAAATTTAAACAAAGTGCGTGGGATCACGAGGGAGCAAAGTGTGTTTTGGTTACACGTATGTTTTGTAGAAATACAATGAACTTGTGGCTCGTTGCATGCATGCACGGGTTTGTTAAAATTAAAACTCTTATTAATCAAATTGTCGTGTCATTCTACACTATATAATTAGAATCCCCATCAATCCAATTTCATTTTGAAATGGACCACCAATTTTAAATAGACCACCCGGAACAAATAATGCACTTGAGAGCCACTCGTCTGCCTTCCACCTACACTACAAAACTAAAATTCCAAGCAATGTATTCAACGGACACGGGAAGTATGTATGATGCTGAAGACAGGCTAATCGAACTTTAAGATGACAAGTGTGCAGAAGGATGGGAGATGTACGTCAACAACAACACGAAAAGATATAAAATCGAAGTACGCTTCATAGAAAATTTTTGTAACAGTACAATCTGGGATTGGATACCGGCCTTCTTAGCAGAAAACCCGCATCTATTGAGAGTCAAAGAACTTATTCGCCTCGACCGCCACGATCAAGAAAATTACAAGCCTAAAAACTACCAAACCATAAAAATAGGCAACGATGGGAAATGCATTCAGAAAAGTGTTCCTTCTCCAGAGTGATGAAGAAATTGAAAGAAGAAACTGTTGCCCGCACCGCCCTTGCGACAAACCTTAAAAGATGTCTCTCGGAGAATGTCACCGCGAAGCCATGCGATTCTCAGGATGTGACAAAGAAAAACTTGTAAAAGATTCAAAATAAATCAATCTGACGTCATCAAAGTAGTGGCGTGTCAAGGAGGAGGGTGATCCCCTCAGTTACAGATCGAAAAGAGAAATTTTAATATTCCTTTCTGGTTGTACGCAAACGCAATAATCGAAATGTGTATCACCTCCAGCGAACCAATCAGAGTACGTGAAAAGCACTATTCACTTGAATGGTATATACTAATTGATATTAGATGTTTATTATTTTTCATCTCTTCTATTGATTACGTCAGATGGCGGGAAACCTTTACGGCCACGCCACTACTTTGATGACGTCAGATTGGGGGATCACCCCCTTTGATTGAGTATATAAAGGTGTTATGCGGCTAACTTACTCTCAAATTGCTCATCGCTATAGCTTCGTGCGGCTTATGTAAAAGAGGAAAAAGAGAACATTTTGTCGCTTCGAGTATTTATGGTGAATACGTGAAATGCTCCAATCGCTCCTGTGGTTATTTCTGTTCGGTGGAGGTTTTACAATATAATGAGAAAGCCGTGCAGTTTCAAGTGTCAAAAACGTTCTCGGGAAAAGATTCTCCGCTCTGTCAACACGAAAGACCTAGTGCGCTGAGGTTGTCACACTCTGCGAAGAATGTGGGGCGTCCCTACTTTTCCTGCAGAGAACGCTTCGCGTGCATCTTCTTTACTTGGGCTGATTTGGAGCTGAAACTTCGCCAACATCCCTCCTCAAAGGAAGAGTAAACAACCCACTGAATGAACATTGCGTAACGTTTGTTTTGAGAAAGCAGTTGTAATTTTTGCACTTGCTTGTATTAATGAAATTGTCAATCGTTGTATTATTTAAAAATATTATTTACAAGGCTAAAAAAGGTTATAAAATTTTAAAAAGGAACCGAACGTTTTCGACTTGTTGTCATCATCAGGGTGTTGTATTATTTGTTAAATAAAAACGTTGAGAGAACTTCACGTGCCTCGCTCATGCAGTTTATTGACGTCATCATTTCTCGGAATCCGCGCCTATTTCTTTCATTCTAGGAAGACACGCAGGCAGTGAAAGGGGCGTTTGTTGCTTCAGACAAAAATGTGTCCTTTCAGGTAAGAGACTTCCTTTAAATATACTTTGAAAAGAAATAGAGAAAAGAGGAATGATATTTACAACGAAAGGTAAATATACTCGAACGTTTTGATAAATGGTGTCGCTAAACCGGGCCCTGTTTGGTTTCGAATCAAATGCAGATTTCAAGAAGATGCTAAACCGCCGGGCTGTTAATTCACGAATATGAAAAGCAATTCGCAGAAACTAATCATCTGTTTAAAATGTGCACACTCGAAAAATATATAGCGGTCAGCGAAAAACCCTCCCTATTAACTCCCACATTTCCGCGCTTATTCATTTTAGGAAACGACATGGATCAGGCTCTCGTTTCCTCAAAGAAAAATGTCTTCTTTCAGGTAAGGTAAATATACTTTTAAAAGAAAGCGGTTGGGAATGATATTTACAACGAAAGGTAAATATTGAACGTTTTGATTTATGGAATCGCTTAACCGGGGGTGTTTGTTTTTAATCAATTGCCTGTATTAGTTGCTTTTCAAATAACGAATCACCCAGTTTGTTTAGCGTAGAGTTGACAAAACCACAATAACAAATGATTGCAATTCGCTCTCTCGAAAAGCTATCGGCAGCATTTTAAATTTGGATCGCTTTCGTTTAATGCTATCAAACGTGATACACATGGTTAAATGAAAACGATTTTAATTGTTTAAAAGTTAAAAAACAAGTGTTGAAAAGTTTAAAAAGACTAAAACATAATTAAGAAAAATTAATAACAAATTGATCCCCTGCTAAAACTAGCAGGGGAAAAAAATAAAAAAAAAACACCCAAAAACAACTAAACCCTACATTTACAGCTTCAAGTGTAAACTCGAATAGTTTTTGGGCTTCGGCGTGGGCGCCGTTTCTTCGAGCGTCCTGACGCCTTAATGTGATCTGGGTCAAGGCCTAGAAAGAGAAAATTAAAGTTACGAAATATTTAATACAATTGTTGGTGATCGAACCAAGGTTCATTTTTTTGAACGCACGGGAGAAATTAAAATACTGGCTGGTACTCACGTTTTCTATCTTCACCCTATCTTCAGGGTGGAGATCCAATCGCCGGTTCATCAGTTGTTGTACCATGGGGATTGGGTAAGGGGTGCGGCAGCAGGGGCACATCACGTGGTGCCCGACCCATATATCATCCACGAGGCACACCTCGTGAATTTGGGCCGCGCAGCATGCCATGCCCCCACCGCCGCCCTCTTGGCATATGGCGCATAGTCCTTCCTGCAAGAGAAAGAAAAACAATAAATAATAAACCGCTTTGAAAACCGCGCGCGGCGTGTCTCATTTCGTGACTCTGTACATGAAGTTGTTTACCGTTCAAACTGAAAGCATGGACGTGGTCGTTTCATTTTTCTACGAGGAACTCAAGCGAATATTTAGGAGGACACTTCAAACACTGTAAGGAGCATTTATATCACATTTTACAATTTCAGAGCAGTAGTTGAAATTCTCGAAAAGGCTTTACAAAGGTTTTCCTTCGCGCAAAGTAACTAACAGGAGAAATTCAAGACCACTACAGTTTGATTTTAAACTGTATGTTTTTCACAGTTGTTGGTTCGAAAATGTTTTTCTGATACCATCAGTTAACTACCTTTTAACATTCGACTTATGAGAGCTGTAAATGGGTTTGTTGTGACTATTTTGACTGATATTTTTAGCGAAGGGATTGAATGTAAAACTACTTAAAGTTTACACAGTTCGACTCAAAAAGATTGTGTGAACGCCACAGTGTTTCGCTCCGTACGTCTACACTTTTTAGGCATTGGCGAATCAACCTCATTTGCTACCAGATAAATTTTCCTGTAGTCTTGATCCTTTACGGTTTTTGAGCTTCTCAGCATCTCCTGAAATGCGAAGCCATCGGAGCCGCAAAGATTGATAAAGTCTCCATCTTCGTCTCGGAACCGTATTCTAATATTTGAGGTTGGCAGGTGAGCTAAAGGCGAGCAGTGCCGCTTGACTTCAGATAAGAGTTTTTCCAAGGTGATATCGTACAGGAGAAAAGTGCTAAACCGCTTGTGGTCTCCGTATTCTACTTTGATCTGATAAGTCGCCATCTCGGAATAGAACTCGCGGGAAAGGTGCAAAACACTTTCAAACCGCATGAGTTAGCGACTTCGCCTTCCCACGAACCCCGCCTTCTGATTGGCTCGGCGACCGGACAACTCATCAAACTTGTCAAAAACCTGTCAAAAACTTGTACGAAACTTTGTTAGGTGTTCACAGTTCGACGCGCAGCACTGTAAACCGAACATACGGCTTATGAGAGCCGTAAATGGTTTCGCGATGACTTTATTCAAAGTTTTACAACAAATTAATCTTACATCTTCCAGTTCTTCTTCTTCTTCTTCAATGCCCTGTAAATAGAAAGAAAAATACATTTAATTTATTGAGTAGTTTTAATCAAACATTAAAATGGGCCTTTATTGAGATAATATTTACCCCTCTGGCTAACCATAAATGTTTGCACAGTATTCTCATTTTAGACTCAAAATGCGTGTATAAACGCCACATATAATAGATCGTGGATCGAAAATATTTTCACAACGCGGGTATTTCTAATAACTTTGTAAAATTTTTCGTTCCCAGAGAATCATAAAATCTTAAATATTGTGATACCAACGATTTAGTTAAATTCAAAGCTAACTTTTAAACCGAACATTGGACTTATGGGAGCCGTAAATGGTTTTGTCGTGGCTTTATTTTCGCCGAGGGAAAATATTTTTAGCGACGGGATTAATTCAAAGTTTTACAACAAATTAATCTAAGCTTACATTTTCCAATCCTTCTTCTTCAATGTCCTATAAATAGAAAGAAAGATACATTTAAATTATTGAGTAGTTTTAATCAAACATTAAAGTGTGCCTTTATTGAGATAATATTTACCCCTCTGGCTAACCATAAATGTTTGCACAGTATTCTCATTTTAGACTCAAAATGTGTGTAGAAGCGCCACATATATTGTCGTGGCAGAAATATATTTTCATAATGCGAGTATGATTTCTAATAACTTTTTTCACTCCCAGAGAATCATTACATCTTACATATCACGATAACATTGATTCAGTTAAATTCAAAGCTAGCTTTTAAACCGATTATTCCACTTATTAGAGGGCTAAATGGGCTTGTCGTGGCTTTAATTTCAGCGAGGGAAATATTTTTAGCGACGGGATTAATGCAAAGTTTAAAGCAAACTCACTTCCTCCTCCTCTTCTTCTTCTTCTTCTTCTTCTTCTTCTTCTTCTTCTTCTTCTTCTTCTTCTTCATCATCATCATCATCATCGTCTTCAATCTTATAAAAAGCAAGATGCTTTGTAAATTGTTTATTAGTTTTCAACCAATGTGCCTTTATATATTCGCCCGAGCAAAAATAATTTTGTGTGTGCACGAGCGGAAGAAATAAGAAGAAATAAAAATGAACTTACCTCTATAACTTCCACTACCTGTCAACAGAAAGAAAGCTTTTAGATCAATGAATAAAAAGAAAACTGAATAAAAAGAAAAAAAATCATTTCTACGTCATAAAAAAGGAAAAAGACCGTGAGAGGCATGAAATAGCCTTGAGGAGGTAACATATTATCAATTGAAAGATATTAATGAGTTCATGCAACAAATACCATTTCAAAACACTCACCTCCATTTCTTCCGACATTTTTTCTGTTTGTTTTGTTTTCTGGTTGTTTATCGATGTTTTTTTCTGTTTTTTTTTTCTTTGGGTTTTGCCACAGACCGGCCAAAGCGAAAAAAAATTTTGCTTCCCAGAAAAGAAAAAATCTTTCGCCACCGCCTTTCAAATTTCGGGACACTTCGGGCGGGCCAATCAAATGAGGTTTAATTTCAAGGGAACCAATAGAAGGTCACCTACTCCGTTCGCGCCCATTTTTCCCGCCAAACTGGTATTTGAGCGACAGCCGCGTCAATGAACTACTAATAACCACAATTTAATTACGGTTTGATGTGACTTTATTTTAAACGTTTTTGATTAGCTCATATAACTCATAACAGCTTCATTTAAGATTGTTCATTAATGCAAACAGTTCCAGGCTACTGATGTTGCTGAAAAATTCTTCTATTAAGTCAAATATATTCGTGGAAATGTACATCAGACTCGGGCAGTGGTGCTTTCTGTTGGGTCATTATGGGTTCTGTAAAAGCCACTTGTGCTTGCCGTGTTGGAAGGTTGGGCACTGCTAAGGTTTCTTGCTTTACGGAGACTTTAAGGTGGGCAAACTGCTCCCAATGAACATTCCGGAGGTGGCGATTTAAGTGATCCACTCGGCCAAATTCTTTTTCACAAAAGGAACACGAATATCTTGGTCTTGACAAAGCCAACTCAGTATGATGCCTTTGCTTCTGATGGCGTTTGACATTGCTTTCGTGGAAATAGGTTTTAAAACAGAACTGGCACTGGAAGACGGGATTTAAAGGATTCATAATGTAGAGCGATGATGTGGGCAAGGGGTATGCTTTTTATAAACTAAAAACAGGTTTAAACCTGTTTAGAAAGCTGACGTCAGTGTGGGCTGACGCAAATGCTGTCGCAAACATTGTCGCGAGAAAATCCAAAGTTTACTTATTTTTCAGTAAAAATGAAGCCATTCGCTACGAATAAACACGAGAAAAAATCCTTATTTGGTTAGAAAATGGCCAGAAAATCACACATCACCTCACGCGTGTGAGATTACATGTAGACACAACCAATTGGAAATGCTGACGCAAGCAGGAGCCTACACAGTTTTGTTCAAACTTGCCGGAATAAGTGTGGCGCAGAAAGAGGATTTTTTCGCCAGAGACTAATAAATGTAAGAGAAAAAAATCTCTCAACATGTTTTTTAATGTTCCTTATAAAACCAACCTATTTACACATCGGGACGTGTGCGTGACGTACCCAGTGAAACAGTTTACGACTTGCAAATGTATGTGTCAGTTCTGGTGACTGATGTCCATTTTTACAAAAATGATTCAACATGCTTGATCCTGGCTAGGGCTTGGGCATCACAATCGCCTAGTAAAATCAGTTGAAATTTTATCTTCTTCGTCGTAGTACGCGCCAAAGACAGTTCCGCAGCAGGTTCTGTACATCGGGCCATTCCGCCACGTTCCCGCCAAGGGATCTCCAGCTGTGACCAGCGTCAATAAGTGTTTGCAATGACTACCATCATCCAAGGTAAGGTCGTACAACGATAATCCGCAGCATGGTCTTTCCTGTTTGCAAATGTAACACTTTCCTTGTGCAGACATCTTGACTGGAAAATCAAATTAACTTCTCGTTTTTATATTTACAGGCTGACGCAAACGCTGACGCAAGACACTCCAAAGTTCCTTATTTGGTCACAATATGTTCCGATTGACCAGAAAATGACGCAATTCAGCTTGTAAACCGGTTTAGAAAGCTGACGTCAGACTGAGCAATAGCTGACGCAAGACAATCCAAAGTTCAAGTTCCTTATTTGGTCACAAAATGATCTGATTGGCCAGAAAAGTGACGCGATTAACTATGAAAGAGACGCAGGCTGACGCAAACGTTGACGCACGACAATCCAAAGTTCAAGTTCCTTATTTGGTTATAAAATGATCTTATTGGCCAGAAAAATGACGCGATTCCCTATGAAAGAGGCACAGACTGACGCAAACGCTGACGCAATCCAATGTTCAATCACTTTTTTCAGTACAAATGACACCATTCGAATATGACGCGAAGGATCTATTAACCGACTAGAACATGGTTAATTCGCTGCAGCAAGTTTTGTGATGTTATGAAACTGCTGATGATTATAATAAACCTGACAAAGCGTTTTCCCTGCATGATGATTTTCGTGTGTTTGGCGGGAGGGTTACCCCCATCCTGACGCAAACGCTGACGAGAGAAAACGCGAGCGCAAACAATATAAAACACACATGAAGGGCAAAAGTTCAATCGAATCATGGAAAGATGGTTATGGAAACGCTTTCCCAACGTGACCATGATGAAAAAAAACATTGGTTTTATTGCCACAAATTTCTCTCCTCTACTAGATTTTCTGCGTCCCCTGAATTGTGTGATATGCAGCCCCCAGTTTTCATGGGTTTCACTTGTACTCGCATGGCCGTGACTATGCAAGCCTGGAACAGCTATAAACAAACTGGGGAAGAGAAGTTTTACAACGAGTACACCGAGTCAAAGAAAACCTGGCGTTGCACAGAAAGAGCCTTTTTAAAGATAATTACAGAGATGAATCACCTTGGAGTTCTCGAAAGGGATATCTATGATTTCATGCTATTACAAGGGGCTTTACCAAACGAACAGTTGATATTCATCGAAGTAAATCCTGTCGACCACTCGTTTTACTTTCCTTTTGTCGGCCCATCCGCTAGCAATGTCATTTGTTTATTGAAAGAGGGCCAAACATTTCACGGCGTAAAAAATCTCTTTTGTTTCATCGAGAAATACTGTTTTTTAATCCCTTAATGTTGGAAGAAAGTGTTGTGGCTTTCAATAAAAACTCTATTTGCAACATTGTTAATTTTATTCGCAACAATTCTTCGTTGTAAACACCGATAAGAATATGACAATGTCTTAAAACAGTTTACCAGTTCAAACAGTTATGCCTTGTTTCCTTTTGTTTTTCTTGCTTAACTTAATATCCGCCCATTGAAAGAACCGACAGTCCCTATCTCTGCACACAAAGTAGGGTCGGCCTGGATTAGCCTCGGTTTTGCTCACTTTCAAAGCAACTGGTTCTTCGCAGCTACAAATCAGGTTCTTATTACGCTTAGGGTAACATTCGTGTAGTTTTCTGTAGACGTTACTCATGTAGTAAAAGGCCGAGTCCTCATTTGCAAAGATAGGGCAGTGATTGACTTGGCATTTTATGTAAGTGTCACCATTTATCCTCGCCTCAAAAGAGACCAGATTACTTTTGTGAAAGGGGCATACATTTAGGTTGTAGTTTTTCTCTTGCTGCACCTCTTCTGTAATGGGTTGATTGTTTATTGTTGCCAAAGTAGTGACACTAGGTATTGGTTGGACTGTCATGAGGCTATCCAACAGGTTGGCCATAGTCTTATCTTCTTCGAATTGTACTGGAGCAGGTAAATAATCAACGGGGGATGGTAGAGGTTGAAGTGCCATCACATCTTTCTTTGGTTTCTTTTTTCTCGATTTTTTGCTTGGGGGCGGAGCGTGTTGTGCTGAATGGCGTCCGGTGGTCTTTTTTCACTCATCTTGCTTGCCAAAAATGAGGACGAACACTACAATGTTTCAAATTATATACTTGGCGTTTCATTCCCGACGCTACTTGCGGCGAGAAAGCTCTCTGATTGGTCATCATCGATGACGTTACTACTATCGAATCCCACCCATGGCTCATCTATACCCCCAGCTCGGATACTGTCGTTGACACGTGACCAATGGTAGACTTTGTCAATGTCGGAGTGGTTGAATCCCAGTAGCTCATATGTGAATAAGAAACCTTGTCTGCTAAATGATACGATTTCTTGGAGAATATCTGTCATCATCTGATTCGAGGAGAGGATGTTTCTGATGAATTCGCAGTCTTCTTTGTTCCACACGGGATGGATAGATCCCGAGTCTGTCAACATTGGGGTCCATTCATCATACACATCTTCGAAGCGAAGATTCTTTATTCCTCTATCAATTTTGTAACCCACTACCTCTATGTTTGTTAGGGCTTTTAACGAGTAGATGGTTTGGTCGGGTGGGGAGATGTCCTCCTTTCTGTGAATGCAGCGGAGTGTGGCTTTCACCCACTCTCTACGCCAAGGAAATGTTTGAAGGCTTTTAAAAAAATTATTGTTGGGCACTACACTTCCATCTTTCCTGATGGGATGATCGGTTGGTATCATTAGTTTTCGACGACACTTTTCGTATCTGTACATGATGGAGCCCATGCATCAAATGAATGTTTCTTTTATGGGGAAATTTCTTTTATAGGGTGCAAGTTGGTTCAAGGTTCACAAAATATGACAGTCGCCAGAGTGACTCATAGCTTCTCTTTGCCGCAACTTCGATCTCGTTCCAACAAATCCCTCCATGGCGCTTTTGTAGGCCGGTTTAGGTTGTGTAGGTGGTGGGGTCGTTTGATTTTCTACAATGTTGAGGTGAAATTGAATGACTTTGATTTCTTCGTAAATCTTTTTCTGCCAATTTAAAATGTCTTCTAGTTGCTGCTTATTATCCATTTTCGCGTGTGAATGCATGTACTCAAATGATGTTTCCTGTACCTAAAGGCGATTTTTGTATAATTTTTCCATTCAGACAGCAGAGCCGAGAGTATAAAAGGAAGCATTCCGGCAAAGAAGTCAATCAGTCTTCCTGCGTCAACATGGAAGACAACCAAGCTGGAGCCAGCAAGGAAGAAAATAATACAACGACGAAATTGAAAAGACAAAAAGAACACGTATGCTGCAAATGCGGGAAGCGTTACGCTTATGCGTCTAGCCAAAAGCGACACGAAAAACGCTGTGGATTGATCGAGAAAACAAAAGTTGGGGTTTGAGAAGCCGAATGCTGTTTCTGCATGCGCCAACATAGAAGGCAACCAAGTTGGAACCAGCAAGGAAGAAAAGAAAAGATTGAAAAGAGCAAAATGGAGCAAACGTTGTGCTCGGGTATTTAGTCAAAAGCATCAAGATAAACGCCGTGGATCGTTCAAGAAAAGAAAAATTGAGATGAAGGGCGACACCCCACCCAAAGTAAAAAGCTTCAAACGAATGCGCTTAGAAGCAAAACAACTTAAGAGACAGAGACTAAAAAGCCCGTTGTGCTTGCCAACGATCTTGCGGGGCCCTTGGATGGTGATGTTAAATCCTTTTGAGTCCCAGCAATGCTCGGTTCCGTGTCAATCATTCTTTAATTGTAATTGATTAAAATAAGATATAAAAGAGAGCAAAACATTTGGTCAGAAGATTAAAATGGCGATGATCGTAAAAGATTGGTTATGGAGGCAGGTTTGGAAGAACGAATCCAAAGCAGAAATATACAGCCATGTATGCGATGATTACAATGTCGACGAGTTGGATCCTCAAGCGATTTTCATGTTTCAAGCCGAAGACTCTCCTGTCACCATGTATCATTTCATTGCTCACATGGTTAACATGCGAAACGCCCTTCCGTGCGAGCGTTATAGACTACATAGACAGTGGGTATTAAATGAGCAACGGCGACACGTTCCCACCTTCAAAGAACTTTTAATCGCCTTGATTAGTGGATGGTTGCATTCATGGTTAGAACGATGGTTAGAACGAAGAGAAAGACACAAAGCCAGAAGTCGGAAAGACTAGCATAAAATTACAAGACATCGTTAATACATGTAATATACAACGGGATGTTCACTTTTGTCATTAAGTTTCGTGTTTTGTGTTGAATACAATCCTTTTCGGGATACAAGTACGAAACCCTAATAAAAAAATGATAAACAGAGAAGAAAATGTCGGCTTATTCATTTTTAAAAAATACGAAAAAAAGTCGGCCTGTTCATTTGTTAAAAGACGAAAACGTCGGCTTTTAAATTTTTACAAATACGGAAAAGTCTGCATGGTACTTTTTAAAAAGCAGAAAAAGTCTGCATCTCGCTTTTTACGATGCGGAAAAAGGCTGCATCTCACTTTTTACAAATACGAAAAAGTCGGCATCTTTGTTTTTGAAAAGCAGAAAAAGTCTGCATCTTTGTTTTACAAAAAGCAGAAAAAGACTGCATCTTCATTTTACAAAAAGTCTGCCTATTTACTCACACACCAAAAACCACCGGATCCAAGCAAAACCACCAATACCCCCCCAAAAACCGCCAAATGGCGGGTGTCCCCGCCAAAAACAGCCAAACATTCCCAGCTACGCCCGCCCTCTTATAAGAAAGTGTGATTGTGTTGTTTTACTCATTATTCGCAAGATGTCACACAAGATGGATTGCTCCAACAAATCACCGAAGAGTGACAAGAAGGCCGGGAGTAAGAGCGCGTAACATAAAAGATATTACGCAGAGAACAAGGAGCGAATCCTGGCCCGACAAAAAAATCATTTTCGGATGCTGCCCAGAAATAAGGTCAGTTACATAAGGAACCAACCAACCGAGTAAGACAGAATAATTTAAGACAACGGCAATATGCTGTTCTTAGATAACGTGAGTTCCATAAGGAACTCACCACCCGAGTAAGACATTTTCATTGCCTTATGTGATACCTTTAAATAAGGATGGGTCCACGTGATGGCGGATTTCTAAAAAGATCTAAACTGTACGTTTCAAGTCTCAAACTGGCCAGTTTTGCTGTATATTGAGTAAAAATAAGAGTTAACCTACGTGGTGGTATTTTAACAAAATGGAAGAAAAAGCGTCATTTCCAGTGACTCATTAGCACTTTCTTATTCGATTCTTTTGGACCTCAAATGAAAATAAGGATGAATCCACGTGATGGCGGATTTGCAAAAAGACCCAAACTTTACATTTCTAATTTCAAACCTTCCGGTTTTGCTGAGTGTGGAATGAAAATAAGCTTTCATCTACGTGGTGGTACTTTAACACAAGGGCCCATAATCGTAGTTTAAAGTGGCTCATGTAGCATATTCTTATTCGATACTTTTGTACCCGGAGTAAAAATAAGGATGAATCTACGTGTTGGCATTGTTCCAAAAAGACCCAAATTGTACATTTTCACTTGCAAACTGCTGTTTTTGCTGGATCTGGAGTGAAAATAAACTTTATACCAAATAGTGGTCTTTTAACACAAGGGCGTAAAATCGTCATTTTTAGTGAATCATGTCGCACTTTCTTAATCGATTCTTTCGGACCTGGAATGAAAAAAAGGGCGAATCCACGTGATGGCTGATTTCAAAAAGACCTAAACTGTACATTTCTATACTCAAACTGGCCGGTTTTGCTGGATGTGGAATGAAAATAAGCTTTCATCTGAGTCGTGGTACTTTAACACAAAGCGCCGAAATCGTCATTTTCAGTGGCTCATGTAGCATTTTCTCCTTTTCGATTCTTTTGTACCCGGAGTAAAAAAAAGGATGAATCTACGTGTTGGCATTGTTGCAAAAAGACCCAAACTGTACATTTTCAGTCACAAAGAGGCCGGGTTTGATGGATCCGAAGTGAAAATAATTTTTAACCTTCGTGGTTGTATTTTAACACAAGGGCCCAAAATCGTAATAAGACAGAAAGATTTAGCACGAGGTCAAAAATTTTATAAACACGAGTTCCCTATGGAACTCACCACACAAGTAAGACAGAAAAATCTTCCATGAAGTCAACATGCTGCCCAGAAATAAGGTCAGTTAAATAAGGAACCCACCACCCGAGTAAGACAGAATAATTTAAGACAACGGCAATATGCTGTTCTTAGATAACGTGAGTTCCATAAGGAACTCACCACCCGAGTAAGACATTTTCATTGCCTTATGTGATACCTTTAAATAAGGATGGGTCCACGTGATGGCGGATTTCTAAAAAGATCTAAACTGTACGTTTCAAGTCTCAAACTGGCCAGTTTTGCTGGATATTGAGTAAAAATAAGAGTTAACCTACGTGGTGGTATTTTAACAAAAGGGAAGAAAAAGCGTCATTTTCAGTGACTCATAAGCACTTTCTTATTCGATTCTTTTGGACCTGGAATAAAAAAAAATATATCCACGTGATGGCGGATTTGCAAAAAGACACAAACTTTACATTTCTAGTCTCAAACTTTCCGGTTTTGCTGAGTGTGGAATGAAAATAAGCTTTCATCTACGTGGTGGTACTTTAACACAAGGGCCCATAATCGTAGTTTAAAGTGGCTCATGTAGCATATTCTTATTCGATTCTTTTGTACCCAGAGTAAAAATAAGAATGAAACTACGTGTTGGCATTGTTCCAAAAAGACCCAAATTGTACATTTTCACTTGCAAACTGGCTGTTTTTGCTGGATCTGGAGTGAAAATAAACTTTATACCAAATAGTGGTCTTTTAACACAAGGGCGTAAAATCGTCATTTTTAGTGAATCATGTCGCACTTTCTTATTCGATTCTTTCGGACCTGGAATGAAAAAAAGGACGAATCCACGTGATGGCTGATTTCAAAAAGACCTAAACTGTACATTTCTATACTCAAACTAGCCGGTTTTGCTGGACGTGGAATGAAAATAAGCTTTCATCTGAGTCGTGGTACTTTAACACATAGCGCCGAAATCGTCAATTTCAGTGGCTCATGTAGCATTTTCTTATTCGATTCTTTTGTACCCGGAGCAAAAATAAGGATGAATCTACGTGTTGGCATTGTTGCAAAAAGACCCAAACTGTACATTTTCAGTCACAAACAGGCCGGGTTTGATGGATCTGAAGTGAAAATAATTTTTAACCTTCGTGGTTGTATTTTAACACAAGGGCCCAAAATCGTAATAAGACAGAAAGATTTAGCACGAGGTCAAAAATTTTATAAACACGAGTTCCCTATGGAACTCACCACACAAGTAAGACAGAAAAATCTTCCATGAAGTCAACATGCTGCCCAGAAATAAGGTCAGTTACATAAGGAACCCACCACCCGAGTAAGACAGAATAATTTAAGACAACGGCAATATGCTGTTCTTAGATAACGTGAGTTCCATAAGGAACTCACCACCTGAGTAAGACATTTTCATTGCCTTATGTGATACCTTTAAATAAGGATGGGTCCACGTGATGGCGGATTTCTAAAAAGACCTAAACTGTACGTTTCAAGTCTCAAACTGGCCAGTTTTGCTGGATATTGAGTTAAAATAAGAGTTAACCTACGTGTTGGTATTTTAACAAAATGGAAGAAAAAGCGTCATTTCCAGTGACTCATTAGCACTTTCTTATTCGATTCTTTTGGACCTCAAATGAAAATAAGGATGAATCCACGTGATGGCGGATTTGCAAAAAAGACCCAAACTTTACATTTCTAATTTCAAACCTTCCGGTTTTGCTGAGTGTGGAATGAAAATAAGCTTTCATCTACGTGGTGGTACTTTAACACAAGGGCCCATAATCGTAGTTTAAAGTGGCTCATGTAGCATATTCTTATTCGATACTTTTGTACCCGGAGAAAAAATAAGGATGAATCTACGTTTTGGCATTGTTCCAAAAAGACCCAAATTGTACATTTTCACTTGCAAACTGGCTGTTTTTGCTGGATCTGGAGTGAAAATAAACTTTATACCAAGTAGTGGTCTTTTAACACAAGGGCGAAAAATCGTCATTTTTATTGAATCATGTCGCACTTTCTTATTCGATTCTTTCGGACCTGGAATGAAAAAAAAGGACGAATCCAGGTGACGGCTGATTTCAAAACGACCTAAACTGTACATTTCTATACTCAAACTGACCGGTTTTGCTGGATGTGGAATGAAAATAAGCTTTCATCTGAGTCGTGGTACTTTAACACAAAGCGCCGAAATCGTCATTTTCTGTGGCTCATGTAGCATTTTCTTATTCGATTCTTTTGTACCCGGAGTAAAAATAAGGATGAATCTACGTGTTGGCATTGTTGCAAAAAGACCCAAACTGTACATTTTCAGTCACAAACAGGCCGGGTTTGATGGATCCGAAGTGAAAATAATTTTTAACCTTTGTGGTTGTATTTTAACACAAGGGCCCAAAATCGTCATAAGACAGAATTATTTAGCACGAGTTCAATAATTTTATAAACATGAGTTCCCCAAGGAACTCACCACACAAGTAAGACAAAAACGTCTTCCATGAACTCAACATGCTACCTTGAGATAAAGTCAGTTACATAAGGAACCTACCACCCAAGTAAAACAGAATAATTTAAGACAACGGCAATATGCTCCCCTTGGATAACGTGAGTTCCATAAGGAACTCACCACCCGAGTAAGTCGTTTTCATTGCCTTATGTGATACCTTTAAATAAGGATGGGTCCACGTAATGGCGGATTTCTAAAAAGACCTAAACTGTACGTTTCAAGTCTCAAACTGGCCAGTTTTGCTGGATCTGGAGTAAAAATAAGAGTTAACCTACGGGGTGGTATTTTAACAAAAGGGCGAAAAAATCGTCATTGCTGGATGTGGATTGAAAATAAGCTTTCCTCTACGTGGTGGTACTTTAACACAAGGGCATAAAATCGTATTTTAAAGTGGCTCATGTAGCATTTTCTTTCTCGATTCTTTTGTACCCGGAGTAAAAATAAGGATGAATCTACGCGTTGGCATTGTGTATCTTAGAATTTTTTTTTTTTTTAATAGCGGAGCTCGCAAGGCGCCGAAGGCGCCTTGTGCGGAGCCCCATAGACAGGCAAATGGTATGAAAGAAGGAACACTATGGAAATGAGTTTTCATGGTCAACATGGATAGCGGCATGGTTCGCTTGCGCGTACGAACGTCGTACGGAGTTGCGCAACATGGCCGCCATAGTTTGATGGTAGAAATAGTGAAGCAAGAAGGCCGTATAAAGGCGGCCGTATAAAGGCGGCCTTTAAAATTTAAAGAGGTTTGAAAAGAAAAACAAGAAGCAATGAAACAAAATGTGGCTGAAAATTACGTGTAGAAAGTAATCGACCGCCAAAAAAGTGGACATTGAGAGCCATAATCGATCGATGACTTTCGTGTTTATCTGTAAAGCCAGCATTGTACATGAAGGAGCATTCGAAAGCTAAATCGGGTTGATAGAATAAACAAACCATTTTATTGCTACGGGGTAAAAAAAAAAGAAAAAAAAAGGAAAAAAGAAAAAAAAAAACTTGACCCTCTGGGATTTGAACTCACGACCTCCGGATTCGCAGACTGGCACCTTTTTTTTTTTTTTTTTTTTTTATTTCTGCTAAGACAGCTCTTTTGTGAGCTGTTTATTTACAATTTTAATACTTAACTAGATAGTTTTCAGAGCGAGTACATTAAGTTTGTATTCGTTATTGCTATTTCAACAGATTACTTACAGCAGTGTTTTTCGTTGTTTTACAGGTTGAACAGAAAGTCAGCTTATTGGTAACCACTAAGGACTACTAAGGAGAGATTCTTACATTAAATGTTAAAACATAGCTTATCATTAACTACAGTCACGATTGTGTTATTGATACACCATTTGAAAGGGAAAAGATACTGTGTTCCTTTCGCGTTGTGTAATTTAAAATCTTGAGCTATAATTTGTTTAATCATAGACTTAAAAATTGCTGAGATAGGAAGAATGTTGCTATGAATACGGTATTCTACCGCAGATTTTTGAATGGCATACCTTGCCATATGTAATAGAAAGTTGATTAAATGGATCTTATTCCTTATGTGCTTATTTGATTTCTTAAGTTGAATTCCAAAGAGGATAATTTGGTCTGTCAATAATCCTATATCAATGTAATAGATATTGTGGAGTCTACTAAACTGCTGCGAAACTATAACAGGATCGCGAAACTATTTTCTATTGCTAGAAAGCAGATAATTTACTGTACTCTGAAGTAATTTTTCGTGCCATGAGTAATGATTTTGCCCCGCTTTAAGATTATTATTTCTGTCGTACTGCTGACATTCGGTTTAACCGTGAGCTATTTAAATTTGTCTTGAACCTATAAACCGCCATAAACATTAGTACTTTGGCCGCTTATTCACTAGAATGAAAACATTGTAAGCTCCAGTGAAAATTAATGAGGTTTGAAAAGAAAAACAAGAAGCAATGAAACAAAATGTGGCTGAAAATTACGTGTAGACTGAGTAATCGACCGCCAAAAAAGTGGACATTGAGAGCCATAATCGATCGATGACTTTCGTGTCTATCTGTAAAGCCAGCATCGTACATGAAGGAGCATTCGAAAGCTAAATCGGGTTGATATAATAAACAAACCATTTTATTGCTACGGGGTAAAAAAAAAAAGAAAAAAAAAGAAAAAGAAAACTCGACCCTATGGGACTTGAACTCACGACCTCCGGATCCGCAGACTGGCACCTTTTTTTTTTTTTTTTTTTTTTTTATTTCTGCTAAGACAGCTCTTTTGTGAGCTGTTTATTTACAATTTTAATACTTAACTAGATAGTTTTCAGAGCGAGTACATTAAGTTTGTATTCGTTATTGCTATTTCTACAGATTACTTACAGCAGTGTTTTTCGTTGTTTTACAGGTTGAACAGAAAGTCAGCTTATTGGTAACCACTAAGGACTACTAAAGAGAGATTCATACATTAAATGTTAAAACATAGCTTATCATTAACTACAGTCACGATTGTGTTATTGATACACCATTTGAAAGGGAAAAGATACTGTGTTCCTTTCGCGTTGTGTAATTTAAAATCTTGAGCTATAATTTGTTTAATCATAGACTTAAAAATTGCTGAGATAGGGAGAATGTTGCTATGAATACGGTATTCTACCGCAGATTTTTGAATGGCATACCTTGCCATATGTAATAGAAAGTTGATTAAATGGATCTTATTCCTTATGTGCTTATTTGATTTCTTAAGTTGAATTCCAAAGAGGATAATTTGGTCTGTGAAAGTAATCGTTTTGTCTGAGATGTCACTGATATAAGCCTTTACTGTTGACCAGAAAGGCAGTACTGTTGGACACTGTAAGAACAGGTGGTCTATTGTTTCAGTTGCAGTGCAGTTGTGGCAAGTAATCGTGTGGTAGACGTTTATTTTAAAGAGTGAGTAGGCCGTGAGGAGTACACGGTGGGCTATTTTCCAAGCAATGTCCCCGTACTTATTGGGGAGCAGGGGGCAGTATAATGACTTCCAAAAGGAAGCATTGAAGTTCGGAGTGGGGTGAAGGTTCCGTTTCCAGTACTGTAGGCCGTGGGCCTCCGTGTTTGAGTCTTTCGTGAGTATAAGGTAGAAGAGTCGTGTAGTGAGGTTAGCAAGTGGAGTCCGCGGGGTGTTAAGGATAAAAGTGACTGGGGTGGTGGCGCGGTGGAATGTACACTGTGTGGAGATTAGGCGGGACCACGCGTCAGGGAGGGCTGCTTGGATGGTCTGCAGTTCCCGTAAAACCTGTTCCGGTGGGGTGTCCGGGAGGAGTTCACATATAGCGCGGGCAGGGAGTAAGCCGGGGATAGCGAGGTAACAGATGTCACGCACTTGCGTGACACCAGATGTAATCCAATGTCTGAACAAGAGCGTGTTGTCTAAACTGGTAATATTGGGGTTTAGGAATAGAGGTTCAGCCAAAATGTCGATGAGGGATGCGGGGAGTGGGTCCCGTGAAACATGGGGTTGGAGTTTTGTCCACGCTATTAATAGTTCCCTATGGAAAGCGGGGATTGACTGGTCAATATGATGGGGTTTGAAAGAGGTAGCTAAGGTTCGGGAACCCAGTGTGAACCCGGCTACACGTAAATAATGGGAGACGAAATATTTCCAACTTGCAGATTCGGGGCTAAGTAAACGACGTAGTGTAGTGAGGCGTAAAGCCGTTATTTTCGTCCCAATGCGATGTACGTTGAGCTAATCCAACAGACTCTGCGTTACTCGTTGAATATATCCTATATCAATGTAACAGATATTGTGGAGTCTACTAAACTGCTGCGAAACTATAACAGGATCGCGAAACTATTTTCTATTGCTAGAAAGCAGATAATTTACTGTACTCTAAAGTAATTTTTCGTGCCATGAGTAATGATTTTGCACCGCTTTAAGATTATTATTTTTGTCGTATACTGCTGACATTCAGTTGTTTAACCGTGAGCTATTTAAATTTGTCTTGAACCTATAAACCGCCATAAACATTAGTACTTTGGCCGCTTATTCACTAGAATGAAAACATTGTAAGCTCCAGTGAAAATTAAATAAATGGGGAGCTCCGCTTTTAGGCTTGCCTAAATCTATATATTACTTGTAAATAGGAGGGCCACGAGTTTGTTAGCTTTATAGCTACCTTCTATAAATAAAGACGTTACTTACTTACTTACTTACTTACTTACTTACTTACTTACTTACTTACTTACTTACTTACTTACTTACTTACTTACTTACTTACTTACTTACTTACTTACTTACTTACTTACTTACTTCTTACTTACTTACTTACTTACTTCTTCTCTCTACTCACCTACATTACTTAATTACTTACTTACTGGAATTACTTAGCGGGCAATCGGTATCAGTTGAGCGTACCTTGTAGAGCTTCCTATCTGCCTATTAACTGCCCGAGAGTATTTCCCTCTTTGTTATACGCAGCGAGTTATTGTTGAGTTAAACTTGATGACTGATACCTTCATTCGAACTTCTTAATTTAGTCAAATAGGAATGGCTCGCTTTAAGGAAATTTATTCGTACAAACGGTCTTAAAATGCCTCAAAATACGAATAAATTAATTTTTCTTGTTACAGCATTAAAAATTGGACTCAAAGTGTACAGATAAAACTGGTGAAGTTTATGTAAATGCTATCAGTTATGAAACTACGTTACTATGACAAAACCATCGCAATTAGGTGTATGTCGACTTACATGTGTGTTCGACTAGCTCTTTGTGTATTTTAAGTGAGCGCGAAAAATAACGGCTGCAAATCAAGACTGAAGCATGCCAGACTAAAACGCTGTATCGTTCCCAGTACACTTCGGTTTCGTAAGGTAACCGTAAAATCGTCAAAAGTAATTTCGCTTGCCAACATTTGACGTCGCAATGTTGTCCTATGCTTATATGTGACCTCTCACGCGAAAACGTTCCTTAGGACTTGCCGTTTTGACACGGATAGCCGCGCGTTTGCCGTTCAGTAGCCGTGTGCACGGAAAGGGATGCCGTTTGAGCCGTGTAAGCTATGGTGTAACATAAATTAAGGGCCGTTTGAGCCGTGTGGCCGTTCCGTGTAAAAAAAATTGTGACGCGCATAGAAGCATAAAAACGAAAAACTTAGAGAAAAAAATCTGCTTGGATGCTTTGACTTTGAACTGATTTCGCAGCGCGGGACAGTTATACGCGCGGCCGTTCAACATCATCCGTGTGAGGAAAATTTACATCCGTGTAGCCGTTCGACTTCATCCGTGTGAAGAAAATTTACATCCGTGCAGCCATTCGACTTCATCCGTGTGAATAAAATTTACATCCGTGTAGCCGTTCGACTTCATCCGTGCGAAAAAAAATTACATCCATGTAGCCGTTTAACTTTTTCCGTGTAACAAAAATTTACATCCGTGTAGCCGTTCGACTTCATCCGTGTGAAAAAAAATTACATCCGTGTAGCCGTTCAACTTCATCCGTGTAACAAAAATTTACATCCGTGTAGCCGTTCTCGGTATCAGTGTAGAACGGCTCATCGAGCCGTTTCTCATCCGTTTGCTTGCGCGCGTTTCGCCGAACACACGGATTCCGTAAGGAACGTTTTCGCGTGAGAGGTCACATATCTGAGAGACAAAATATTCATAACTTAAACATTTTTCAAACAAAATAAACATCGGCTCTCAGTTTACAGCAAATTTGAGCAAATTTACACCTATCAGATCAAACATGTCACCGTTTTCCACCAAGACATGTGCATATTATAAATTCAATGATTGGCAACACGCTTTCTTTTTAAGGTTGTGCACAATATATAATTTGACAAGCGTAAACAATACTCACCCAAACACCGATCCAGATCCCAAAATATCCGTAACCTGTCCAGAAATACTACACAGCAGCGTCGGCGATGCCAAAACAGAATAGAAGAAGCCCGACAATGATGTGCACAATAGCAAGGACTCTCGCCATGTTGGCAGCTTTCAGTGAATTGTCCGCCATGTTTCCAAGACGAAGCGCTTAAATCGAACCACACCACTCAAACAAACACTTCTTCGTCAATCATACAAGCGGAAGTTTCGGTACACTGCACACACTTGAACTAATTTTCATTGTGTTTTTATTATTATTATAATTATTACTAGGGCAACTGCACAAACAAAATAGTCACAATCATTTTTGTGATTTTCGTGGTAGTTAATAACGTTTTAAAACAAATTATCACGATGCGCATAAATGGTCGAGGGTCAAAACGGGGTTGGCCGTTAGCCGTAATAATTAAAAAAAAATAACTTTTAGCCGTAAAATGTGTTAACCGTAACGACCAAGCTAAGATGTTCAGCCAAGGGAAATTTGGGCAGAAACTTTAACCCTTTGTGGAAATTAGCTGTAAAAAAAATTTGAAATAAATAGGCTAGATTACTTTCTCATCCAGAATGGGTTTGTTATTTTTATAACGATGGAAATTAACTTTTAACTTTTTACAACAATGGCCGTATTCACACTAGAGACGGACAAATCATCTGAGACAGATAAATCGTCTTATGTGAAAACGGGACGGACAGACTTTGGACGTACAAGTCGTCTGAATTTGTCCATCGATTTGGCCGTCTAGGAAGACAATTTTACCAGGACGACTTGGTCGTCTAGGCGGACAAGTCGTCCAAAAACCGTCTTAGATTTACACTAGACAAACAAATCGTCAGACAACATGTCCGTCCAGACGATTTGTCCGTCTTCTAGTGTGAAAACGGCCAATGAAAATTGATTGTTAACAGTGTAAAGCAATTAAAGTTAATTTAAACACTTCTGTTAAACGTTACGCAAAGAAATTAACCTTAACTCGTAAAAAAATGTTTAACGCGTTAACGGTAAAAGCCAACACCTCATTGAGACTCTCATGGTCAGGAAGCCATTGATATCTGTTATCCGTGCATAGTAGTTTATTACGATTCGTACGTCTTCTCGCAAATGATAAAATAATTATCCTGCTGAGTCTTGTGGGATATCGTCTGATTTAAGCCAACGCGGTCTACGGCCCGGCCCATTTAGCAAGATCACGGGATATTTTGCGTGATTTCGGAGGATGATTTTTAAAATTCTACGGAATGCAATACAAGCTATAACAATTAAAAGACGTCTTGGCTTCCACCCGCATTTATTTGTCCTATCGGTTGCAAATGACTCTATATTAAATTATTGTAACGGTAAATAGGTTGCACATCAAAACGAAACTCTCGCTACGTCAATAACCGTAAATAAACAATTGTCACACTAAAACAATCTAAAAAAAAGCGATTAAAGATGTTTATGATTAGGTTATGGAAGTTTAGCATGTCAGAATAAAATCGCTTTTTAAAGTTGTGAAAAAGAGGACATGCCTTCCATCAGCAGTGCCACGTCCGATGTTTAATACAGCATGCAGGAAACACCGGCAAATCACTCTTGACCCTGGAGGCCGCATACCTGCTATGATGGAGTACTATCATAGCAACATGTACAACGGTTCTGAACACGAAAAACACAAACGGCCGCCCAGGTTCCAATGGCAAAGGCAACAATACCGAGAATCAAAATAATCACAGAGACGGCCATTTCTGTGTCATAAAGAGTGAGCATTTCGCTAGTGTGTCCGTATCTGTATCTGTATACGTCTCGATATCCGGCAATGGACATGCTGTAGTAGATGATGATTACTCCACCAAACACAGCTGAGACGATGGAGAAACCCCTAAATAAACCAGCCTAGAATTTAAAATACGAAACAAACATAGTTAGTTGAAAACGAGCCTTTGTTTGTAGTAATCATTTGTCATAGTCAGCCCAAGGATGTAGTAAAGAAAGGATGCAGGGAAACTACTGGTGGTACGTGTATTATGATGTCATTTTGTGTTACATAGAAGTGAGGCAACCTGGGTTCAAGTTAGATCTTCGTTGAAACATACAGTCAACTGCAGGAGGGCATTTTGCGGGCGCATGCGTGCAACCTCTGTACAAAGACCGCGTGATCTTGGGAATAAAAATGGCGCGGAAGATTCAAACTTTGTTTTTTGTACTGTTTATCGTCACATAATTTAATATAGACGTAAATTTCGCTAAGAAATAGTGTTATGTGTGTGGCAAGGCTCTATAAAGCAGATTTTCTGGCCTGCTTCGGGATCTTCGTTGCAAATCGTTGTTGGGAAAATATGTGGGACAGGTAGGAAAGCCTTCACCGACAAAAATCAAACAGGCCGTAAAAAGAGGAAAACATTTATTCGTGTGCTGGAGTGTGATATATTAGGATCAAAACTTCACATCAAATCAATTGCTGTAATACAGGCAGAGTGCGAGCAAAATTATAGCTTGTCGGGAGATTTTTTGCCTAAAGGGATGGCCACCAAAGAAAATGGTTTTGCCTGAGGGGAAAGACATATTTGGGTGTTCTGCACATGATAATGCAGCTCACTGATGACTCTAAAGCAAAGCCAACTTGTCCTCGACTGGCAACCAGGGTTTCCTGGAACAAGAACTGCAGTTAAATCACATCTAGGCGACACAGAAGTAAAACAGTCGTTATAACAGAACGAACATCAATCTTAAAGAAATAAACATTGAATGGAAAATTGAAAATAACATTGTTTATAGTTAAAAATTATTTCTTAAGACATTTTATGCAGCAGTTATTAGAACGTTTCTGAAATATATATATATATCGCTTGTTCGTTTCATGCTATTTTTTGACTGGTGATCAAGGCTAGATTTTGATAAAGGAGCCAAAAATGTACTAATTAACATAGTAAAATGTAAACAAATAGTCTACCAGCAAAGAATTACCATAACACTTTAAAATTAAGACCGATCGCAGTAATTCTTTTCTTGTTCAACGGAATAATTGTGGTACATCGAAATGTGAAGATATTTTGACCAATGCTTAAGTTTAAGGAAATAATCACAAACGATAGTTTCTCTCTTATAATTAACCAGCGAGAACGTAAGTTAAAGAAAGCTAAAAATTACCACAATAGACCATTTTTTAACGCTACTTTCGCAGCATTAGACGATAGTTCAAGTACTTCAGGCTCCATATATCATCGGTAGACGCTGGAGATCAAGGTTAGATTTTGAGATTTTCGCATCGTGAGAACGATGAAATTGCAGTTTTATGAAAAATCTGAACAAAATCATGACCACTCGCTCAAACCCGGGATACTTGATTATAACATCGTATAGTTAAAACTGCTGTTTTATATTTTAGTACTAAGTAGCCGTAGCGCTTTGTCGGTTTAGATCTCCCGGCTATTAAAAACATGGGCAAGGTATTTAGGTTCTCGACATTCGGTCGCCATTTTGTCTACGTGCAATGTTTAATACACATAGCCAAAGTCGATCAGATAAACGGCACGCTGACACCAAAGTATGCTTGTTGTTGTCAGAAGATAAAGCAAGTATACAGCAAATAAAACTTAAAACACCTTTTATTTTGAGCTAAAAAATAGGCCATAAATTGTGAAAAATATGTAAACAATCGATCAAGGGGAACGTGGACTCTGGGAACGAGATTGTGTCGTGCGCACTAGCCCATATCGACGCATGCGCACGCAAAATGCCCTCCTGCTACAGTCAACTCTCTCTAAGACGGACACCGTCGGGACCGGCCCCAACTGTCCGTCTTAGAGAGGTGTCCGCCTTATAGAGAGTCGAGGTAACGTAACACCAGGAATTTTGAGATTATAAAGCTAAACAGCTATGCATAACGAATACACGTCTGTTATAAGTCGCTTACTTTAGCAAAAACTATAAAGTGGAACAAAAATAATATCAGAAATTCGACTCGTTTGTTCATTACAAACGGCAATACAATAAGTAGAAAACTATATCTTTGGTGCCCATATGCTTACACAGAGAAGTATATTACGTTATAGCGGATTGTTTTTGGTAAGTTTGGTATTCTAAAGGCGCCGACTTACTATGCTTTATGTTGATAGCAAGTTTTGAAATATTATTCACTAAAAAATCACTTCTTGTGCGTGTCCGTTGGCGGTTTTAAAATGTCCGTTATCCGTCTTAGAGAGGTGTCCGTCTTACAGAGAGTTTTGTTACAGTAAAATGACTGAAAAACCTCAGGGACCATAACCAGGTGTCCGTCTTATGGAGGTGTCCGTCTTATGAAGGTGTCCGTCTTATAGAGGTGTCCGTCTTATAGAGGTGTCCGTCTTATAGAGGTTTCCGTCTTATAGAGGTGTCCGTCTTATAGAGGTGTCCGTCTTATAGAGGTGTCCGTCTTATGGAGGTGTCTGTCTTATAGAGGTGTCCGTCTTATAGAGGTGTCCGTCTTATAGAGGTGTCCGTCTTATAGAGGTGTCCGTCTTATAGAGGTGTCCGGCTTATAGAGGTGTCCGTCTTATAGAGGTGTCCGTCTTATAGAGGTGTCCGTCTTATGGAGGTGTCCGTCTTACAGAGAGTTTTGTTACAGTAAAATGACTGAAAAACGGCAGGGACCATAACCAGGTGTCCGTCTTATGAAGGTGTCCGTCTTATAGAGGTGTCCGTTACGAGAGAGTTGAACATATCTCAACATGGCACATTACATTTTTCCCTCCCTCCACTCCCTCTTTCATATTTTTTTCTAATGTAATCTTGAAGTGATTGTACTGAAATAAAACAGCCAAATCTATGGCCAAAAAAGCCCAACTGGGAATGTCTGATTCTGTCCCAGCAAACGGAGCTCAGCCAATGTAACACACGTGTCTTACCAATTAGTATGGCTCATTAATTAAGAAGGAGCAAGATACCTAAATGGCTTATTCGCGCAATAATTTATTCAAATTACTATAATACCTAAAGCTCTTTGGGGCTCGGATTTTTCCTTAGAGCTTGTAATGAGTCGAACTTCTGCCCTCGAAATACTATACATAATATTTTACATATTTTATCTACTTACAAAAGTATTATGGTATATACATCGTTGTTTACGAGTACCAGGAAAACCAAGAGCTCCTGTGATGCACATCTGCAACAGAACAATACCGTTACATTGACAATGAACTCTGAAACGGTATTCATTATTTTGGCGTTGAATCGAGGTGTTCGAGCTTAAATAACTTAGCGAGCGTAATCTGAAGAGAAAACGAAACTTCACAAGGTGCAGTGGCGTGCACCCGGAAGACATAAAAAAAATATAGAGGATTTATTTTAATTTTCATACTGTCAATCAATTGTTCTATAAACAGTTTGTAATCGTCACGATTCGATGACCCTAGTTTTAATGCCGCTTCTTTTACAAGTGCTTTTGTTCATGAGTGAAGCTGTTCTAAGAAGCTTTGCAATACTAACATCACTCTTTTTAGTTTCTAGAGGAATATTGTTTTTTTGGCCCATGCTTAATATTCTAAATTTTCGGCTGAAAATATTCTTGATTATTCTTACCATAAATATGTATTACATGTACTGTTCGTCGAACTGTCATGTGCCTAGTGCTATATAATAAAACATAAAAAAATATTTATTGTTTGATTGGCTTGTTTTGCCGTTAAGAGAAAGGAAGAGTTTTATGTGGTTGAGATAAAAACGTATAATTGTATTGGATTTACAAATTTTCACACATCTCAGCCTCGGGTATTTTCTTAAAATTTCACAAATTTCAGCTTCGATATACTTATAAAATAAATTCGTAGAGAAAAAAGAATGCATTACATGCATTACACTATCCTTGTTTTCATCACCGCGTCGTCATAGTACATAGCCGATCTTCGTTCATCTTCCTTCTTACCTGCTTAGGGGACGGACCATTAATTTCTTGGAGGGGGGGGGGGGGTGAAACATTTTCCTCTGCAAACTTGTTTTTTAGTTTATGCACCTCTGCAAACATTTTTTTTCGAAATTCTTACTGTTTTTTTGTTATACATATCGTGGTTGTAAACAATTTATTTTGTCTTTCCAGGCCCTTCAAACAATTTTTTTCAATATTTTTCATCCCCCCCCCTCCAAAAAAATAATGGTCCGTCCCATCATGCCCGCATTGCAAAATAACAGGTTTTTAACTGTATGGACTGTCAGTATTCAGATTTAGGGGGGTGGGGGACATGGTGGTACAGTATGCGGAAAAAGTTGAATGTGGTTAAATTTGTCCGCTTTTCAAGTCGTCCATATATGTGACCTTGCACGGGAAAACGTACTTTAACGATTTTTCGTTAAACGACTTAAATCGTTTGTTAGTCGTTAGATTACCGTTAGAGCGACTAAGAAAATCGTTAGAAGCGTTAGAATGGTCGTTAGAAAAATTTTCTTTGTCGTTAGAAGCGTTAGAAAAATCGTTAAAAAAGATCATGCACGTCGTTAGATGTATCAAGAAAAGTCGTTCATATCGTTAGTAAAAAATCGTTAGAATCTCCGTTCAAGTCGTTTGAAACTTTGGAAAAATCATTTAGAAATACCTTCCAAGTAGTTTTGAACGCTAAAGGAAGTAATACTTGTTAGATTATCGCTCTGTTATCGTTTAAATCGTTATGTTAGTCCAATTGTTTTATAAACGCACCTCAAACGAATCAGTGTCTTCGACTTGTGTTTAGGAGCTGAGAAATGCGAACACGAAGGCAAGCAAGCAAACAAGAAATAATTTTGTCCCCATGAAGAAGGTAGCGTTGCCGAAACGTCGGGAATTCAGACAAGAGTTTCCGTAAATAAAACCGGTTCTTAACTTTGACTTGTGAAAATTCTGTAGTCGGCAAACGAAACATTCCACATGAAAAACATCGGAGTCGTAAAGCCTTCCGTGAATATTAAATTGAAAGACAGACTTATGTCGCGCCATCGCGTCTATCTTGAAATGAACTTTTTTTAATTTTTTTTGTGAATTTGGCATAAAATTCTTAAAACCTAAATTTTTCTTGAATGAAACTTGTCTTCATTTTTAACACAGATAATGGCGTCAATTATAATTACAGCTTTAGAGGAGTTATACAAATTTTGCTTTTTTAAAGCGGCGCAGCCAAGAGTCTAAAAGTTGGCAAAATTTGCATATGTCAAAAGTAATTTGAAACCTTTCGAATAAACTCCATCGTAAATGTAAATGTAACACAACGCCGCACGCAAGTATCCGATTTAGATTCTTTCATACACATCTAACCGTGTTTTTCTAAAGAAAACTAAATGACAGATTGAACTTTAAGGTTTAATATTTGCGTCCTAAAGCGTCATAACACAAACAAGTCGTACGCGTGACATTACACACGTGCATCATGTTTTGTCCGAAGATCGCCTGATCGCAGGTTATGTTTCATTGTTTGTGATTGCGGCGGGACCGAGCAAACTCCAACTCGGTTTCTTCTTAAAGTTAAGAAGGAAAACACTTAAGAAACTTCCTCGCAATGCTCGTTTTTAATCTGATGTGGTCGAAGAGTCGAAAATATGCGACAGTTATTTTACATCTGCAGCGAATTCTGCATGCTTTCGATGTCAGCAAGATCTTTCCGTGAATGTTTTGCGAACGCACTGTTTTATACCATTTATTTTGGCATTATGAACTTGGAACTTTCGGTAAGTAATAAAGATTTTATCATTTGGAAATGTCTTGGCGTCCTTCTAATAAGCTAGACTAGTTCTTAAACTAGCTGTGTATCATTTCTCGTCCTATTTTATTCATGTTTACTTTACGAAAGTAAAGGCAGTAAAATCAACGCAGTTCAATGTCGCTTTTCAACCTGAATAAGAGTCCCGTTTTCCATGAACTTATCGAAAGAAATCATTTCTTACAACACCAAACTGATCGAAAACAAATTTCGACGTTCCACTCTAGACGAATTTACAAAATAGCTACACGTGAGATATCACCTATAGTTTGAATGGTTCTTGTGAACTTTGAAATTCACTTTTTTAGACTCTGATAAGAAACTGTTATCACGGATAACTAACGTCCATGTCTGAACTCTAATTCTGGCTTGAGACCTGACTCGGAATTTAGGTATCCTTGTACGTATCTTGCCATTATCTTAGGAAATAGATTAAGATTTAAAACATTGAAATAGACAACTGAAAGTCGATTACTTTGTCGCGTTTAAACATTGATATCAAAGCATTTCCTTGTATAAAAATTAAGCTTGCGAATCATAAAACAAACCTCTGAGAGGTCTCAAACACAACTCACCCAAACACCGATCCATATCCCAAAATATATTTTACCAGTCCAGAAGTACTCCACAACACGGTCTGCGATGCCAAAGCAGACGAGGAGAAACCCGTCAATGATGTGTGCGATGGCAAGAATCCTAGCCATATGTACAACCTTCGCTGAATTGTCCGCCATGTTAACGTTAACATAGAGCGTTACCTACCGATATAACCACTTCAACCAACTTCGTCATTGACTATTTACAAATTAAAGCTGAATTTCCGGCTTGCATCACGTACGTAACAAGTAGATTTCCACTATGGCGTTATTTTACGAACGTTATCAGAGGTGAATTTTACTGAATTTACGAGCGCAAAATTAGGTAGAGAAAAAAAAGGTATGGAAGACCTGCGTGAAAAAGCAAGTTTTCCACCTTTCCTGTAACCCCTGGAATGGACGAAGTTTATTCATGTTTGGTTTCTCGTTTCTCAGCTTTAATTCCCACCGAACCTACAAACTATATCTTAATCCAGAGGCAAACGTCGTTCAAACGTGTGAATCAAAATTGAAGTTTATCAGAAATTGAACCGATATATCCGCCTCATAGTAGAGCTTCTCCGAGGGGTTCAAGGAAACAAGGGAAAACGGCCATTAAATTTAATTTAGCAATGGACCATCATTTTCTTGGAAGGGGGGTATGACATTTTTCCTCTACAAACTTTTTTTTTAGTTTATGCACCTCTGCAAACATTTTATTTCGAAATTCAAATTATTATTTTTGTCATACATATCGTATTTGCAAACAATTTATTTTGTCTTTCTAGGCCCTACAAACAATTTTTTTCAATACTCTTTATCCCTTCATAAAAGTCTTAACTAATAAAATATGAAGTTATGTCATTGTTTTAACCCACGAACGTACAAGTAAATTTATACCCACCACCAGGCTTTTCGCTTTATTAAGCCACAGCGAAATGATTTTTTTTTTTTTACTCTAGAAGTTGACGTAAGTTTTATCGGCTGTCACGTCAAATGACGGCATCAACCCCTCCCCCCTCCTTTTACGTCCGACGGTTAAAGGTTAAAAAAAACGATACAGTTTCTAGGATCGTTTGAAAAAGTATACAGCCGAAATAGCAGCAACTAAAACAAAGTACACTAAGGCTTATTTTTTCAGTTTTCTGTGACGTTGATCTGGCTTCTATGGTGTTTACCAGACACCCATCGCACTTGTATGAACATCTTAGGTCTTCACTGGACCCTACAGAACGAAAATTTAAGGGTTATTTACGTTGAAATGAGGAAACCATTAAAGAACAATATATTGAAGGCGTGAGGCTGTAAAATAAAATCTGAAACTCGTGTACAGAAAGGAATACTTTACGAATCGAGTTCGTTGCGTCGATAGCCAAAAGATGCCAGTGGCTGGATCTAGTACAGGAGCGAGAGGAGCTCGGGCCCCCTTCTGATTTCTGGTAAAGACATTCGTTTCAATGACACCCTCCACCTAAAATGTTTTGGGTGTACACAAACAAAAGGACTCCGCCCCTAACGCAAGTTCAAGGTATGGATCCTCAACTGGATACGAGATGACACAAAAAGAGTCTAAACTGAGTCTCTAAGAAGTCATTCAATTTATCATTTCACTGCAGAAAATTGCCATAATTCTCTTTAAAGTGACATTCCCTTGTGATGGCAGTCAATTAACTAGTCCATGCAGAAGGAGCCTCTGATTTTTCACTTGCTAGATAAGCATTGAAAGCTTTCCATTGGTCAGGGAAAACGGGAAAGTTTCCGGTCGGAAAATAAATAGTTTTTTTTTATAAAGTATGGCATGGGATGGAAGTGTTCAGAAACCACCCTAAAACACCGAGCACCGCAAAATTGGCGGCTTACCAGTTATACAAGTGATAACTTGGCGTTTTGTTCCGTCATGTACTGTCCCTGTTCGTATGATGGAGCCATCTCAGGCTGCTGAGATTGGTACCCTGCGGGAGCAACCTGAACCAGCTGAGGTTGGTAACCTGTGGCCAGTACTCTAGCAGAAGGAGCTTGAGCCAACTGAGGTTGATAAACCCCCGCTGCAGAAACAGGTACCATGACCATTTGAGGATGGCCTTCCTGTGCATCTGGTGTGACAGTTTGGACTGCAACCATGCCACCAGCTGCCTGCATCGGAATGGCCACAGCGGGACCAACCGGACCCTGGGTCATGACGTAGCCGGTGTTGGCAGTGTACATAGCTTGCTGGTGGTGAATGAAACATATGAAACAAAAATTAGGAAACATTTATATTTATTATGCAAATACGCAGATTAATTGAACTAAAGAAACGTTCTCTTAGACAGGAAGTACTCGTTTTCGAATGGTAAACTTCAAACGTTGTTTCTATTTGTTAAGTCTTAACTTTGCTGAATTTTAGGAATTTAGCAAGGATATGCATGTGCATGCAGATCAAGTTTCGGATCGATTGCAAATGGTTCCAAAAAATAGAACCTCCCGATGACGTTTTATTAACTTTAACTTCTGCCTTTTCTTACCATCGCAAAGTGACGCCACTTTAAAAAAAAAAACGGAAGTCGAAGCTTGCTCTCTCGCCGTCGAAATGCTTACCATGCTAAATTTACTCTCAGTAAGCTGCTTACCTGTTGAAATGGAGTGCTGTTGCAACAATTGAAGGGTTTAGTCAGACAAAGACACACAGACGCAGCGATTCCAATGGTAAACTCAACAATGCCAAGAATCAAAGTCATAACAGTGATAGCCATTTCTGTTTCGTATTTTTTTCGATAACTGTACTCGCTGTAGTCGTACTCACGGTAGTGATGATAAAAGGCAATGGTTATGCTATAGATGATGATGATAATTCCACCAAGCACAGCTGAGACGATGGCGAAGCCCATAAATATACCAGCCTGAATAGAGTTCAGACAAGAAAACAAACCTAGTCAGTTGAAAACGAGCCTTTAAAAATGATAAGCACAGAAACGGATTATTCGCTCAAGGCAAGTTCAAACCATTAGAAAGCAAAAGCTGAGGCTATAGAGAGCTCGGTTTTTTCTTTTAGGTTGTAAGAGAGAGATAAGTTGTCATGAGATGAATTTGCTCAACTTACAAAAGTTGCGCGTGAAGTACTTTGTTCTTTGCGAGTCCCAGGGATACCCAGACCTCCAGCGATGATCATCTGCAAAGAACGAACATTACATTAAGAATAGAATCTGTCAACAGTCCAGCTTTAAGTGCGCTTCAATCAATAAAACAATCAATCAATCAATGTTATTGCAAACCCAGAAGCAGTTTCTGGGTAGAATCGGTTTTGCAATATCGCAGAATGTTTAGTAATCATCGAATGAAACAAGGAGTTTTTGCAAAGGAGTAACATAAGCGTGGACAACAACACGTTCATAATTTACGAAAATAAAATTTACGAAAAAAAGGACTCCGTTTTGGATAGAAGGAGCCACACAAGGTAACTAAATAGCAGAAACGATCGTCAGCTAGAATAGAATAGAGGTTCCCCGATACGGTTTTCGGATCCCTCCATCCCAGCTAAATTTTTGCTTCATTTCGATAATCAGAATAGTGCCATGTTTGGTACACTTAGTGCAAATTAGTTTTGTTGGCAGATGGCAACCAAAAATTGCATTTTAAATGACGCAAAATATATCTTGCGTAAAAAACGTTCCGCTCTGTAAAACTAAGCGATAAAGCAAAGTTTAATACCAAAAATTAAATTAAAAATTAAACACAGTTTTACCTTGTTG